>NW_015171650.1:28638-35768 GCF_001447785.1 Gekko japonicus
CTTGCTGAAATCACCCTCTGAGTCTTTGTTAGTGCGATCTAACATAACCACTTGAGCCACCGCAGCTCCAGTATGAGCTTTTCCGATATCTGAAGAAGTGAGCAGTGAGTCACAGGAGCCCCTGCCCTGCCACAAATCTTGCTAGCCTTTAAGGTGCTGCTGGACTCTTGCTCTTTTCTACTGCTACGGACAGATGAACACGACTGCCCATCTTGATCTAAACCGAGGCTATCGTACTTTTGGACACATTAGGCGAAGACATGACTCACTGGGAAAGACAATCATGCTCGGGGAAGTGGAAGGCAGCAGGAGAAGCGGAAGACCCAACACGAGGGGTATTGACTCAGTCAAGGAAGCTACAGGCCCTCCGTTTGCAAGGCCTGAGCCAGGCTTCTAACACTGATAACCACAGAGGGCCTTTTTGTTCTGTTTGCTGTCAAGTGACAGCTGACTTCTGGTGGCCCGGAGGGGTTTTCAACGCAAGAGACATTCAGAGGCAGTTTGGCACTGCTGCTTCTGCATACCAACTAGGGTTGCCAGGAAATACCTGGGGACTTTGGAGGTGGAGCCTGGAGACTTTCCCATTCCCTAAAATAAATAAAAATACAGCAGTGCAGCTTGGTGTAGAGCCAGTTTGGTGTAGAGCCAGTTTGGTGTAGTGGTTACCGTAATTGCGTGGACTCTAATCTGGGAGAACCGGGTTGGATTCCCCACTCCTCCACTTGCAGCTGCTGGTGTGACCTTGGGTTAGTCACAAGCCCTGGCACAGCTGTTCTTGAAAAAGAGCACTTTGTGTCAGAGCTCTCTCAGCCCCACCCACCTCACAGGGTGTCTGTTGTGGGGAGGGGAAGGGAGAGGAGTTTAAGCCCCTCTGAGACTCCAAGTGAAGGGCGGGGTATAAATCCAATCTCTTCTTCTTCTTCAGCTCCCTGAATACACTCTTCGTTTCCTTGTCCTCTTTTTTTTTTGCCTTCAAAGGTTCCCCAGCAGCTGCACTTCCACTCAATGAAAGTGTGATTTTGTCATACCCCCACAAGTCACTTGTCAGCAACTCTGGATCTCTTTGGCGGTTTTCCTTCTTCCAAACACTACCCAGGACCGACCCTAATGAGCTTCCACAATCTGAGGGGATTGGGTTAGCCTGGGCCACGGCATCAGGAGGTTTTGGAGGTCACTAATTCATAGGGTCTCCCTAGGTCAGAAGCAGTTCGAGGGCACTTACACACACACAGAGAGAGAGCACACCCCTAGGCTGTGGTCACAGACCACAATCCACTTTCAATGCATTTTCCTACTGGATTTTACTGTGTGAACTGGCAAAATCTAGTTGGGCAGTGGATTGAAAGTGGAATATTTTATTTAGTGTCTGTGACCGCAGCCCTAGACGCCTGTTTTACTTTGGCTCTGCAATCTTGGGATTATCTCCTTGTGGTTTCCTGCTGTGCCACGTGTGATTTTGCTATAAAAATGTCCCCGGCTGTCAAGTCCAGTCTATAAAAACGTCCCTGTTCTAAACTCGGTCTCTTTAAATGGAAACGACAATGTGCTAAGCGTTAAGAGCCTGTTTCTTTTTTAAAAAATCTGCCTTGGAAGGGTAGCGGATCAGCGCGGCACGTAGGGCCGCTTCACCCGCGGGCCTCTCCCGTCCCGTCCGGAAATTCTCTTCCGCAGAGAGAGTCTCGCTCCCTCCTCGGGTCCTGCCTCCCGAAGGCCTGCAGGGGGCGCCGCAGAGCCTTCTCCGAAGCCCCGCGCGCCGGTTTCTCCTTGCAGGGCGCCCGGAGGAAATCGTCGCGCTCGTGCCGGAGCTCTGCGAAAAAAATCCCTTTCCCCCCTTTTTTTGCATCCTGCAGCAGCGTCTCCGCCGCCCGTCACCCCCCTCCTCCCCATGGCTCCACTTGTCTTGCATTTCTGATCGGGGAGCAGAGCGAGCGAGCCAAGGAGGGCAAAGCCGGCTCTTTTGCAGCCGCGGATCTGGGGACTTCAAGGGAGCAGCCGCGTCTGCAGAGTCCCTTCCCCTCCGGCGCAGAGGTGAGTCGCTTCGCTTGCACACGTCCGCTGTCCGCCTGCAGGAGCGATGCCTGCGGCGGGAGGAGGCTGAGAGTCCGACGGCCGCCAGAGTCCTTGAAGGGGAGAGGCTTTGTCACAGACACTAAACAATCCACTTTCAATGCATTTTCAAACTGGATTTTACTGTGTGAACTGGCAAAATCTAGTTGGACAGTGGATTGAAAGTGGAATATTTAGTGTCTGGGACCGCAGCCCTAGACGCCTGTTTTACTTTGGCTCTGCAATCTTGGGATTATCTCCTTGTGGTTTCCTGCTGTGCCACGTGTGATTTTGCTATAAAAATGTCCCCGGCTGTCAAGTCCAGTCTATAAAAACGTCCCTGTTCTAAACTCGGTCTCTTTAAATGGAAACGACAATGTGCTAAGCGTTAAGAGCCTGTTTCTTTTTTTAAAAAATCTGCTTTGGAAGGGTAGCGGATCAGCGCGCCACGTAGGGCCGCTTCACCCGCGAGCCTCTCCCGTCCCGTTCGGAAATTCTCTTCCGCAGAGAGAGTATCGCTCCCTCCTCGGGTCCTGCAGGGGGCGCCGCAGAGCCTTCTCAGAAGCCCCGCGCGCCGGTTTCTCCTTGCAGGGCGCCCGGAGGAAATCGTCGCGCTCGTGCCGGAGCTCTGCGAAAAAAAACCCTTTCCCCCCTTTTTTTTGCATCCTGCAGCAGCGTCTCCGCCGCCCGTCACCCCCCTCCGCCCCATGGCTCCACTTGTCTTGCATTTCTGATCGGGGAGCAGAGCGAGCGAGCGAGCGAGCCAAGGAGGGCAAAGCCGGCTCTTTTGCAGCCGCGGATCTGGGGACTTCAAGGGAGCAGCCGCGTCTGCAGAGTGCCTTCCCCTCCGGCGCAGAGGTGAGTCGCTTCGCTTGCACACGTCCGCTGTCCGCCTGCAGGAGCGATGCCTGCGGCGGGAGGAGGCTGAGAGTCCGACGGCCGCCAGAGTCCTTGAAGGGGAGAGCCGCATTGCGAGAGAGAGAGAGATGCCCTTTGAATGGTCTCCGCCGGGCTTTCCCGGGAGGGGGAGAGAGACAGACAGGCACTTCCTTCCTGGGCTTCCCTCTTTGCAAGGAAACGGAGGGGGCGGAGAGGATCAGGGGAACAGGGGGGGCGTGCTTGCGTCGAGGGGGGGGTGCATTGTGCACCCCAAGGTGGGCCGGGTCTAGGATAGGGCTTGATCCACCTGTTGCTCGCGTGACTTAACGAGCACCTTCTTCGGTGCTCTGGATTTCAAGAAGGGGCGGCATTGGTTTCAGATGCCTTGAACCTCCCAGCCGGCTTTTTTCCCGGTGGCGCGGGCTGCAATTAAACACGTGGCGGAGGACAGCCCTCTGCGTACGCTCAGAGTCACGCTCGGGTTTTGGAGTCCCTTTGAGCGGTTCGGCCGCTGAAGCCCAGGCACGTTTGTTTATTTATCTATCTTTGGTATTCTTTATTTGTACCCTGGACATAGAGCAGGAGTCACTGGGGAATAGTGAAGCTACTTTATACCAAATCTAAGAGGTTAAATTGCGAAAAAAAAGAGTGCCAATCTGAGTGGGGTGGAGGTTGCTGTGAATTTCCTGCATTGTGCAGGGGGTTGGACTAGATGACCCTTGAGGTCCCTTCCAGTTCTGTGTTTCTTCTTCAAGGAGTTCAGTGCAGTGAGTATAATCGCCTCCCTCCAATTGTGCAGAGCCAATTTGGTGTAGTGGTTAAGAAGAGCAGCGGCCGGGTTCGATCCCTCGCTTCCCCACTTGAAGCTAGTTAGGTGACCTTAGGCAAGTCACAGCACTCTGAGCCTAAACATAAGCATAGCTCGCCACCTAGTGGGTCCAGAAAAGAACTACAGCTTCGGCAGCCAAACAATCCCTTCCAGGATCTCCTGGCTATTCCACCACACACAATGCCATAGGATCAGGGCTATTTTGGGGCAGGAACGCACAGGAACGGAGTTCCGGCTGGCTCCCGAGTTGGCCACACCCAGCAGGAACTCATTAGCATAATAGGCCACACCCAACAGCAGGAACTCATTAGGATTGGCTACATTAGGGGTGTGTGGCCTAACATGCAAAGGAGTTCCTGCTACAAAAAAGCCCTGGGTTTTGACAACAAACAAGGTAAACAGAATAAAAAGAGGGAGAGAAAGTGTCTGGCCCGAAGTGAACTTCATGCTGGAGCAGAGATTGAGTCTCCCTGGTGCTCACACTGGTTGAGAAAATAAAGCCCGGCCCCTGACTGGGATTTATTGGAAAGCTGTTTTTGTCAAGACTTCGCCTGGCCGTCATGCATAGATGTTTGGGGACTGACCACGGTTAACTCACTGGTGTGAGAACGGCACTCTGCACACACTCAGAGGGCACACCTTCCTTTGTCTCATCTGTCCTTCGCCCATATTTTACATGTTCCAGTGCTTTGCCTTGTGGTTTAGAAAACAAGCTCTTTTAGGCAGAGGTCCGGCTCGGCCTTAAACCCCTCAGTTTCTCCTTAATGCTTTGAAAATGGGATTGATGGCCAGCAGCCTGAATCTGCAGCTGTGAGGGTCACCTGGAACCCAGGCTGGCAAGGAGGCACTGCCAAAGGGCCATGGTGGAAAGGAAGGGGGAAGTTGTCCAGTGGAGTCCCCCTAAAATTGTCTTCATGTTCCATTGCCACAGGTATTTCTGTATCTCTTGGGGAGGCTGATAAACCCCAGAGGTGGCCAGCTGCTGATCTCTGATTTGCAGGTTGGGTAATAATAATAATTATTATTTACAATTGCTGACCTTATAGTCTTCACTTGTTTAGTTTTTCACTTTGCATAACGTAAACATCATCATGTGACGTGTTAATTTGCTGTTAAGTCCCCTGTCTATAAGTTTAGAACCTCATCTACCATTCCAGTGTATTTGAAAAAGTGTGCCTTGCACACGGAAATTCATACCTGGAATAAACCTTTGCTGGTCTTAAAGGTGCCAGTGGACTCTAAATGTGTTCTGGTGCTTGAGACCAACACAGCTGACCAGCTGGATCTATCCTATGGCAGTGTGTGCAGTGTAGCCATGAGAGCCAAAGACTGTCAGGCAGCCAGACGTTCTAGCTCTTTTAGCGTTATGCACCACTAGGTGGCGAGCTAGACTTTCTTTTAAGGCAAGAGGGTTTCAGAGGTGGTTTGCCATTGCCTTCCTCAGCATCACGCCCCTGGTATTCCTTGGTGGTCGCCCATCCAAACACTAGCCAGAACCAACCATGCTTCGCTTCTGAGATCTGACAAGATTGGGCTATCCAGGTCAGGGTGGGTCGCAAAAGGAGAAAGGCTGGAACCGAAACCCAGAACTGGCTCTCTTGTAACCAGTGCTCCCTCTAAACTGTGGAGTCCTGTGAACAAAAATTCTACTTTGTGAGCTGCTGGCTTTAAAGTTGTGAGTGGGCGATGTGGCTGCTGCATAAATTAGTTTGCTCTGGAGCCATCCTTCCTGAGCTAAAGTAAAAATGTGTGAGCCGGAGGCTAAAAAACTGTGAGCTAGCTCACACTAGCTCAGCTTAGAGGGACACACTGCTTGTAACTGTTGAAGAAACCTGTGTGGGTCTGGGATCCTCACTCAAAGAAGGAAATAGACGCAGACAAGCAGGAGGGGAAATAGTCATGTAAGTCTGTGGCACGTACACAAGGCAGTTTTGCACAAAGAGAATTTCTGCTGGCATTTCGTTTTTTCCCCAGCACAAAAGTGTTGGATGTCCTGGAACTGTCCAATACGTCTTTAAGTCTCAAAAAAGATGCAGGGTGCTTTCTTGTTATAGACTAAGGGCGCGTCATGGGAAGTGTGACAGGGGACGGACTGTGGCTCAGTGGAAGAGCCTTTGCTTTTCACGCAGAAGGTCCCAGGTTCAGTCCTCGGCATCTCCAGCTAAAATGACCAGGTAGGAGGTGATGGGAAAGACCTCTGCCTTAGACCCTGGAGAGCTGTTGCTGGTCTGAGGAGACAGTGCTGACTTTGATGGACTGGTGGTCTGATTCAGTATAAAGGCAGATTTGTGTGCATTCATGTGTGTGTGTGCCCCGAGATTCACCAAGCGCGTCATGTAGCAGCCAGTTTATGGAGATTGGGCAAGAGATGAACAGAGGTAGATTGCCGTTGTCTCCCTGTGAACAGCCACCCTGGACTTTCGTTGGTTGTCTCTCCCATCCAAATACTAACCCTGCTTCGCTTCGGAGGTCTGATGAGATGAGATATGGCTAACCTGGGCCATTCAGGTCAGGGCTCTGGGCTTTGTGTATAACTTCTTATTGAGAGCATGAGGTTGGGATTCTTTTTAAGTAAGTCAGCAGAGTATTAAGAGACTGAGTCCATGGTGTGTTTAAAATATAAAAGTTTACTATAAACCTAACATGGGGAAAAGGCACACAGGATATAAAATAACAAAGAGCTAATATGCCTACATCCTTGCAGCTAAAAGGTAAAACGGGGAAGAGCTGAAATGGCATCTCCTTCTGTAGTCAGAACAAGAACACAAAGATGGGAAGAGAAGCCATAAAATGCTAATACTTGACACCTTGGTTTCCAATCAGAGTAGCAAACTAGCTCCAAAGTTCCCGGGCATCCTATTGTCTAAACAGATTGGTTACAAACAAACATGTGACTTAACAAACATCATTAACCCTGTAAATACTGAAGTGTTCTAACTTGTAATACCCAACAATTTTGAATCTCCTTGCAAAGACTGCAACACTGAGACTTCTTTGACCCTGGGGCAAACTTGTCCTGGATGATTAAACAGCTCGAAAAGAGGGAACTCAGAGTCCTCAAATGATGGGATGGTGAGAGATCTATGAACAGACCTGTTTTTCTTTTTAAAGAAATGGTAAATAACACCCAGGAGGGTAAATAGGGATTGGGGGTGGGGAAAGCTATTTAGATATTTATTTATTGGAGACATTTTTGAAGGAGCTGGGTTGTTTAGCCTGGAGAGAAGGTGACGGAGAGGTGAGATGATAACCATATTCATGTAGAGGATGGTGCAGAGTTGTCTTCTGTTGCCCCAGAAACTCGGACCAGAAGCAATGGGTTGAAGTTAAATCAGAAGAGTTTTCAGCTAAACATTAGGAAGAACTTCCTGACAGA
>NW_015171650.1:35785-38895 GCF_001447785.1 Gekko japonicus
GGATTCTGTGAACGTAGGCGGCTCATGAGAGGGAGGGCAGGAAGGGTTGCCTCAGGGCTTAGTTCTCGTGGCCCTTTCTTACACGTCCAGGGAAATGCTGATCACCACTTAGAGGTCAGGAATTTTTCTCCAGGCCAGTTTGGCCGGGGATCCTGGAGGGTTTTTTGGGTTTTTTTGCCCTCTTCTGTGCGTAGAACAGTGGTCACTGGGGGTGTGGAGGGGGAGGTATTTGTGAATTTCCTGCATTGTGCAGGTGGTTGGACTAGATGACCTGGGAGAAAATGGCTGCCTTGGAGGGTGGACCAGAGGCGTTACGCCCTGCTGAGGTCCCTCCCCTCCCCAAATTCTGCCGTCCAGAGCCTCCACCTCCCAAATCTGCAGGGATTTTCCAACCCGAAGTTGGGAGCTGTAGGCAGCATCCACGTATTTTGGGGTCATTGTGCTATTTCGGCACAATGGACATTTACGCATTTACACTTTAGCCTCCTGTTTTGACATATTTATTTGCTTCACTGTGTTTCCCCCCATAATTAAATCCAAACAAATGGTGACCGTATAAGCTTTGTTTATTATTCCTGTTTGGTCTTTGCATCTGTTAAAACATCTTCATTATGTTGTTTGGTAATTTGCTGTTTACCATCTGCCTATACGCGTGGACTGTTAGAGCCTTTGGTGTAGTGGTTAAGTGCGCGGACTCTAATCTGGGAGAGCCGGGTTTGATTCCCCACTCCTCCACTTGCACCTGGCTGGATGACCTTGGGCAAGCCATAGCTCTGATAAGAGCTGTTCTTGGAAAAAAAGAGCAGTTTCTGTCAAGAGCTCTCTCAGCCCCACCTACCTCACAGGGTGCCTGTTGTGGGGAGGGGAAGGGGAAGGAGTTTGTAAGCCGCTCTGAGACACCTTTCGGTAGTGAAGGGGGGGGTATAAATCCAATCTCTTCTTCTTCTTCCATTTCAGTGTCTCTTTGGTGGTTTTAAAGGTGCCACTGGACTCAAACTTTGTTCTGTCTAGTACCTGTGTATTTGCCCCAGTGGGACAACTAGCAGGATTACGAGGTTGTTCCAGGGTGGGGAAATGGAGCAGGGGGATGGTGTAATCTCCCCTTTCCTATGCCATGATGCTAATCTGAATCTGGGCCCCTCCCTAAAAAGAAAACCACTTAGGAGCAATGTTCCCTCTAAGTTGTGGAGTCTTCTGAGCAAAAATTCTACTTTGTGAGCTGCTGGCATTAAAGTTGTGAGCGAGCAATGTGGCTACTGCATAAATTAGTTGGCTCTGGAGCCATCCCTTCCTGAGCTAAGACAAAAAGGTGTGAGCCGGAGGCTAAAAAACTGTGAGCTAGCTCACACTAACTCAGCTTAGAGGGAACACTGCTTAGGAGCTGTCTGCATGGAACTCCCACCTTGCAGGAGTTTTGGCCTGAATTCTCTTGGCGTTTCCTTTGTTATTGTTCCTGTACAGGATATTATTTCTGAGAAGTAGATCAGGAGAGCTTTAGTTGGACGGTGACAAACAGTCCTTAGATTAATGATGTGTTTATGCCACCAGCGATTATTAGAGACGTGAGCCATGTAATCTCCTTTCCAGGTGTGAATATAAATCAAAGCCAGCAGGTTTCTTTGATAAGCAAGATTACATACAAGTGGAACCATCATAAAACAAAAGGGATAGGCCAGTAAAGACAGACTGGAAATTAAATGTCATCCAGTTGATCACAATATCCAGTTTTGGATTTCAACACATTTTGGACCAAAAAAGGAAATTCTGTTTTTCCCCAATAGTTTGCAATGGTGGTTTGTTACATTATTGCTTACAGTTGTTGGTCCTCATAATATAATCAAAACATACAAAAAAGAGGCAGAGCATTTGACGTAAAAAGGTTTGGATCCAGCTAGCTTTTATACTCAGTTCTCTTTCTTACCACAGTCCCTGTTGGTGGGCACCAGAAAAAGTGTCAATGGGTGCCATGGTGCCAATTTGGTGTAGTGGTTAAGAGTGCAGACTGTAATCTGGGAGAACCGAGTTTGATTCCCCATTCCTCCACATGCAGCTGCTGGTGTGACCTTGGGCCAGTCACAAGTTTTCTCAGAGCAGTTCTTTCAAGAGCAGTCCTCAAAAGAGCTCTCTCAGCTCCACCTACCTCACGGGTGTCTGTTGTGGGGAGGAGAGGGGAAGGGAAAGGAGATTGTAAGCCGCTCTGAGACTCTGAGTGAATGGCGGGGTATAAATCCAATCTCCTGCCTCCTCCTCCTTCTTCCATGGGTGTCAAGTTGGAGGCCTCTGCCTTAAACAGTTTGCAGTGATAATTCTGAGATATTTGTGATAAAGCTTCCAGCTGGCTGGAACCGAAGATGACTTTCTGTAAGGAATGAACATAATCTGGGTCTGACTGTATCGCATTTGTGATGGCATAATCAGGTCACCCTTGTTGGGAACCCAGTACAGAGAAAGATATTTTCCCCTGGGGATATTATAAAGGAAGTGCCTGCATGATAGAATACAGTAATTTCTCTGTGGGTTACAATATATTAAGAGGACTTGTAAGTGAGGAAGCTGGTGTATCTGTCTGTAAGGCTGGGACTTGGAAACAAACTCCATGCAGGATCATTCGTTAGGGCCAGTGGCTTATCGAACACATGAGAACAGTTTGGTGTAGTGGTTAAGTGTGCATGAGCCAGTTTAGTGTAGTGCACAGCCTCTGATCTGGGAGAACCAGGTTTGATTCCCCACTCCTCCACTTGCACCTGGCTGGATAACCTTGGGCAAATCGTAGTTCTGATAAGAGCTGTTCTTGGAAAAGAGCAGTTTCTGTCAGAGCTCTCTCAGCCCCACCTACCTCACAGGGTGTCTGAAGTGAAGGGCGGGGTATAAATCCAATCTCTTCTTCATCTTCTTCTCTCATGAGCAGTTTCTCTCAGAGCTCTCTCAGCCCCACCTACCTCACAGGGTGTCTGTTGTGAGGAAGGGAAGGGAAAGGAGTTTGTAAGTTGCTCTGAGACTCAGGGTATCAGTCCAATCTCCTCCTTCTTCTTAAAATAGGTCAAGAAATGATAAATAACAATATTAGAACAATACACTAAGACCCATTGAAAACATTTAAAGTGGGCAGT
>NW_015171650.1:39470-44945 GCF_001447785.1 Gekko japonicus
TTTTAAATTTAACCTTGAATTGCAGACTTTCCCAAGCCAGATCACACATTGTTTTTGAAAGCCCCAGTAAAGAAGTTAAGCCCATAAATAGGTTAGAGATGCTTTCAAAATGCTCTTCTAAATTTCTCCTAGGATTTGGGAGCCATTGAATAACATGGCCTTGTTTCCAAAGTGAAAGTGAATATCGCACCGCCGTTGTCGTATCAACTGTTTTAAACTGTTTATTAAGGATTTTTACACTGAGATGTACATTGTTTTATTGGTTTTATGTGAGCCGCCCTGAGCCTGCCTCGGCGGGGAGGGCGGGGTAAAAGTTAAATTAATAAATAAATATAAATTGACATAAGAACATAGGAAGAGCCCTGCTGGACCAGACCAGTGGTCCATCTAGTCTAGCATCCTGTCTCACACAGCAGCCAACCAGTTCCTCTGGAGGGCCAACAACAGGGCATAGAGGCCGAGGCCTTCCCCTGATGTTGCCTCCTGGCTCTGGGATTCAGAGGCTGAGTGCCTCTGGATGTGGAGGTTCCCCTCAGTCACCAGGGCTAGTAGCCACTGGTAGACCTAGCCTCTATTAATCTATCTAATCCTCATTTTAAAACTGTCTATGCCTGTTTCAGTGAGCACCATGATGGCAGTTTGGTCTAGTGGTTAGGACTCTACTCTGAGAACCATGAAGCGGAGAATGAACGTGGGGCATTTTGAATTCCAGGCATGTGGTCTAGTACTGAGCCTAGGCACTGGGGCACTGGGGTTGCCAACCGTGGTTTGGGAAATACCTGGAGACTTTGGGGGTGGAGCCTGTGTAGGGCGCGGATTGGGGAGGAGAGGGACCTGAGCAGGGTAGAATGCCGTAGAGTCCACCCTCCAAAGCAGCCATTTTCTCCAGGGGGGGGGACAGATCTCCGTAGTCTGGAGATCGGTTCTAGTTGCAGGAGACCTCCAGGCCCCACCTGGAGGATAGCGACCCTAAGCAGCCCCAAGTTGAACTCCCTACTCTGCCGTAAAGCTTGCTGGATGACCTCAGGGAAACTAGTCCTCCCTCACCCTAACCTACCGCCCAAGGCTGTTGAGAGGATAAAGTGGAGGAGAAAACCACATAGGCTGCGACAGGCTCCATGGAATAGGAACAGTAGGATAAAAAGGTACTAAAGAGATCTCTTGCAGTTTTGTAATTTGAAATGGCAGCCATAGGAGGAGGTAGGGTTTGGATTGGGCCATGGCAGCAGGAGAAGAGGGGAAGAGGAGGAGGAGGAGACTGTATTTATACCCTGCCCTTCACTACCCAAAGGAATCTCAGAGTGGCTTACAATCACCTTTCCTTTCCCCTTCTCCCCACAACAGACACCCTCTGAGGTAGGTGGGGCTGAGAGAGCTCTTTCGGGGACTACTCCTGAGAGAACAGCTCTGAGAGAACTGTGACTGACCCAGGGTCACACCATCAGCTGTAGATGGTGTGGGGAATCATATCCAGTTCTCCCAGATAAGAGTCTGTGCTCCTAATCCTTCCAGCTGTTTTTTTTGGGAGGGAAGCTGCAACGCTAATCCCTCCAGGTTGCTATTTTTCCGGGGGGGGAGGATACAAGTACTATATGGAAGCAACTGATCTTGGTTTTCTGGAGATCAAGTGTAATAGCAGGAGATCTCCAGGTGACACCTGGAGGTTGGCAACTCTACTGGGCACCTCAGTCTTTCCCGCTCAATTAACAGGCATTTTGAGGCTGGCTTCTGCTGAGGCTTACCCGGTGTTTGGGCGTTGAGGGGACCCAACTTGAATGAAACATGGAGTGTGGATGGATAGATGTGGAGGCCTATGCTGTCTCTATATGTTTTTCTTTGTCTCGAGCTAAAATCTGCCCGCTCTTCTGCGGCTTGCTGAGGAGAAAGAAGGGTCAAGGGACTTTGCAACCACTCGACACTCTCGGTTTTCGGATAAGAGCTCCTCCACCAAACAGAAGCGGAGAACTTCTTGTTCCTCGTAAAAACACCCAGACACATCGCCTGCCTCTTTCAATCCGCCACCCCACTTCTGAGGCAGGTTATGCGAGGGGGTTTTCTGTGAGGAGTTTTTAGCACATCGCGCTTTTTTGTAGAGGGAAAATGTCACTATTCATATGTTTCGAACCGGGGTTGCTTTTAAAACGTGCCCCGCGCGACTGAGTAATCAACAGGGTTACTGTAATCCGTGAGTCTCTGCAAAGGCGTTAATGGGTAGCTTGTTCATTATACGTAACGCAGGGATATAAAAACGTATCAATAAGCGAAAGGCTTCAAGGCCAACGAGGAGGGAAGGAGGATAATTGAAACGCTCTCTGCTGGGTAAGTGGGAAAAGGAGTACAACATTTTTGAAAATGACATGAATGATATGTTGAGAGATGTTGATTTGAGTGTGTTATGTGGGGGCACTTGACCAACCTGGGGCTGCCACCCTCCAGGTTGGAACAACCCAAAGAGAATTACAGAAGAAGAAGATTGGATTTATATCCCGTCCTTCACTACCCAAAGGAGTCTCAGAGCGGCTTACAAACTCCTTTCCCTTCCCCTCCCCACAACAGACACCCTGTGAGGTAGGTGGGGCTGAGAGAACTCTGGCAGAAACTGCTCTTTTTTCAAGGACAGCTCTTATCAGAACTACGGCTTGCCCAAGGTCATCCAGCCAGGTGCGAGTGGAGGAGTGGGGAATCAAACCCAGTTCTCCCAGATTAGAGTCCGCGCACTTAACCACTACACCAAAGAGAAGATCAATCAAGGCAACAAGGGCAACTGTGAAAAATTAACTATGGAAAAAATCAAACACTCAACAGACTTCAGCATAGATTCATAGAAACAATTCATTCCATGCATATCAATATCATATCCAAAATTTCAGGAAACATTCCAAAACCGAACAAAATAGGTGTGCTCAGATGTAAATGACGAATTCAATAAAGTGCACAGTGCCAATGAGTTGTAATGCTGGTTAAGCCTTATGATAAATCTTCTTTCATAAGATGGTTACTGACAAATAATGGCATGATGGATCTTCAAAAGTCTCAATAATTCCTGGAGATTTGGGGGCGGACCCTGAGGAGGGTGGAGTTTGGGAAGGGGAGGGGGCTCAGTGGGGTACAATGCCGTGGAGTCCAAAGGAGCCGTTTTCTACAGGGGAACTCCTCCCTGTAGTCTGGAGATGGGTTGTAATTGCCGGGGATCCCGAACACCAGATTACCAACCCTAGAGCTGACCCCGATGACAAGATCTGATTGAAAATGCTTTTGTAACGGGGGGGGGGGGAGATGAGTGGTGCACATCTGAACTGCCTGCCTGACAGTGCAATTCCATGCATAGTTGCCTCCATTTGACAATCATTGCTTTCTGTGGTTTTAGGCTGGAGTAAGTCCGCATAGGATTGCATAAGACCTACCCAGAGGAGTTATCTGTGTTAGTCTGTTGCTGCAAAACAGTAAAAAGCCCAGTAGTGCCTTCAAGACTAACAAACTTTGTTGTAGCGTAAGCTTTCGAGAAACACAGGCCGCATCTGATGAAGAGAGCTGTGTTTCTCGAAAGCTTATGCTACTGGGCTTATTACTATTTTATAAGATTTACGGAGCCTTTTCAGAATCGTCAGCAACCTAGGCCACCCCCCTCACCGTCTCTTGGCTTCTTTCCTCCTAGACCGTGCTTTGGACATCATGATGACGGGGTCAAGCTGAAGAGAGGGCCGAGCCATTTATCCTCGACTCCAGTTTGGGTAAACCCGTGAAGTTGCCTCCAGGACTCCCCGGGGTCCCTCGCCATGGCTAAGAGCGCCGAAGTGAAGCTAGCCATCTTCGGGCGAGCAGGAGTCGGGAAGTCTGGTACGTCTGCCTTCTCCGTTCCCTTTTGCGTTCCTTGCTTTGCTTCTGTTTTTTGGGGAAGCCTTTTGTAGGCAGGAGGAGCAAGATTCCAGGTGGGCCGACGGCCAAACAGACCGAGGGAGGGGCCCCTATAAAGCTCTAGACAGAGGGCGGGGGGGCCTATAAAGCTCTCAAGGCCTTACGTGTTTTCTGCAAGAGACTCACTCCTCTGTTGGTGTGCAAAGGGACTGGGGGGTAGGAGGTGGCAGACTGCAGATCACTTGTCTGAGCCTTTACGGAGTGCCAGGGTATGATCTGAAGACATGTGGCACAGTGATCTCTATTGCAGCTGCGTGAGTCGG
Organism: Gekko japonicus; assembly: GCF_001447785.1. Taxonomy (NCBI): domain Eukaryota; kingdom Metazoa; phylum Chordata; class Lepidosauria; order Squamata; family Gekkonidae; genus Gekko; species Gekko japonicus. The sequence continues at coordinate 43,649 of NW_015171650.1, forward strand.
GGCGGATGGGAGACCTTCTGGGAGCTCCATGTAAAAGCCAATAGATGGATCCGTTCCTCTATAAAAAGTTGTGTTGTCACTCCAGCGGATTTGGAAGTCTTGCTTTTGTCTTAGTCATGTGAAATGCAATGCTCAATCTAAGCTATGGAGTCTTGTGAGCAAAAATTCTACTTTGTGAGCGACTGGCATTAAGGTTGTGAGTGAGCCATTTGGCTGTGGCATAAATTAGTTTGCTCTGGAGCCATCCTTCCTGAGCTAAGACAAAAATGTGTGAGTTGGAGGCTAAAGAACTGTAAGCTAGCTCACACTAGCTCAGCTTAGAGGGAGCACTGATGTAATTGCGGTCCCTTGGCTCTTGGAGCCAAGGCGCGGGAACAGCTCTTGCTAATGGTTATTTCTGTAGTGCCATCAGTGTGCATGAATATTTGCTGCTGTTTGCTAAAGCAGGAAAACAATTTAATCATGTGACTACTACTAGGTTGTCTTTAGGCAGGAGGAGGGAAGGAAATTGCTTGGGATTCTCAGGCCGTTACCCTGTGTCCAGAGGTTGTGAGAAGTGGCTTATCTGGGTTGTGCTGGAGGATCTACAGATGTCTCGTTTCCGTGGAGAGGTGGTTGGAGAACTGGTCGAACAGACTCATGCAACTTGGGACCACCGAGCCAAACACAGACCCGTGTGGTGGGTTAGGATTCTAGGACTGTACGGCACGATACCCTGCCGAGCTCCATCACCAGGTTTCACCCCCCCCCCCATAACCTCCAGGGACTTCCCAGTCTAGCCTGGCCAAGCTATGTAGGCTTGCCAGTCTCCAGGTGGCGGTTGGAGATCTCCTGTGATTACAGCTGATCTCCAGACTGGAAAGATCAGCTCCCCTGGAGAAAATGGCTGCTTTGGAGGGTGGACTCTTATGGCACCGCATCCCTGCTCAGCTCCCTCCCCTCTCCAAGCACCACCCCCCCAGGCTCCACCCCCTGATAGTGTTGTCAACCTCCAGGTGGGGCCCAGAGATCTCCCAGAATTATGCTCTCCAGACTAGAGAGATCAGCTCTCCCAGAAAAAATGGCTGCTTTGGAGGGTGGACTCAGCATTATACCCTGCTGTGGTCCCTCCCCTCTCCAAACCCCGCCCTCCCCAGGCCCCACCCCCAGATAGCCTGGAATTTCCTGACCTGGAGCTGCTGACCTAAGTCACAGCTCCTGCCTGCTTACAGGAGAGAAATATGTCATACAGCCTGTAGAAAAGGGAGATTTACGAGGTGAGCTGTGCTCCGGTGGAGTGGCTCTATGTTATCTTAAC
>NW_015171650.1:44989-60975 GCF_001447785.1 Gekko japonicus
CTCTTTTCAGCAGTTTTCTTGAGATACGGCATTACCTTTTCAGACTTGACACGGTAGGGAGAAGAGAGCGGCTGTCTTACTTTGGGGCACATTAACTCCCTTCTGGTCTACATCTGAAAAGGAGCGTGGAATGAGTAATCTGCCAATTAAGGCCCCCCCAGCCTTGTAACAACGGGAATGGTGTTAGCGCAGGCATTTCAAGAGAAAGGGGTCGGTCGTCAAAAAACTTGTTAAGGAAAAAGTATACGGAATGCAGAGAACTAACTCTGTAACAATATGGAGTGCAGACACGGCATGTTGAAAACTGGAAATGTTCTTCATAAACGTCGTCTTCATACTTCTGACAACTGTCTTGTGAGGTAGGCCAGCAGTATTGTTCCCGTATTACAGATGAGGGACTGAAGGTGGCTTGCCTAGAGGTATCTTTCGATCAGGGTCCCCAGCCTTTTTGAGCCCTCTGGAATACTACCAGTGGGGTGGGCTCAACCACAAAGTGTCTGCTGTGGGAAGCGGGGACACACACACACACACGTACAGGCACACACACACTCGAAGCCCAAGGGCTGGGGGGGGGGGAAGAAAAGTAATTTTAAGAAATACACTGGGAAGGAGGAGTGAGAGAAAGAATAAAACCAACATAGCATCAGAGAATAAAACCAACATTGTTAAAAATATGTATGGGTGCCCAGACCTGGATAGCCCAGGCAAGCCCGATCCCGTCAGATCTCGGAAGCTAAGCAAGGCCGACCCTGGAAGTATTTGGATGGGAGACCTCCAGAGAATACCAGGGCCGGGAAGCAGAGGCAGGCTATTAAGCCACTTCTCGGAAAACATCCAAGCCTCACTAGGGGTCGCCAGGAGACACCATGACTTCCAGGCGATGCTCCCTCTAAGCTTGTGGAGTCTTGTGAGCAAAAATTCTACTTGGTGAGCTCCTGGCATCAAAGTTGTGAGCGAGCCAATTGGCTGCGGCTTAAATTAGTTTGCTCTGGAGCCCGTCCTTCCTGAGCTGAGATGAAAATGTGTAAGCCGGAGGCTAAAAAACTGTGAGCTAGCTCACACTACGGAGCTGCGGTGGCTCAAGTGGTTAAGACGCTGAACTGCAGGCTGTGGAAGGTCAGTAGTTCAGCAGTTCGAGACCCGGGTACCGCAAGACGGAGTGAGCTCCCGTCTCTAGTTCCAGCACATGCCAACCTAGCAGTTCGAAAGCAAGAAATTGCAAGTAGATAAATAGGGACCACTTCGGTGGGAAGGTAACAGCGTTCCGTGCGCCTTGGTGTTTAGTCATGCCGGCCACATGACCACGGAAATGTCTTCGGACAGCGCTGGCTCTTCGGCTTTGAAACGGAGATGAGCACCGCAACCCTAGAGTCGGATTCGACTGGCTTTCGAGCAAGGGAACCTTTACCTTTACTTTACTAGCTCACACTAACTTAGATTAGAGGGAACACTGCTTCCAGGCATGGAAACTCATACACACACACAAAATGCAACAACCCCCCCTCCCAAATGCACAGGTAATCAGATCTCCAGTGGCCAATCAGTTGCCCTGCTGGGCAAAAACTCCCCCCCCCCTGCTGCCGCTTTCTAAAAACACTTGGTAGGTGACAGGAAAGAGGTCAGCAGGGGCCGTGGTGCCCATGGGCTCTGTGTTGGGGACCCCTGTTCTGTCCCGTATACGTGTGCCCCATCCTTCCCCCAGGAATCCCAGGGCATTTCCCAGTTTTCCTGTCAGAGCAGGAGTCTGAGCACAGGCCTCCCGGTTCCTTGTCCAGCATGCCAGGCATGACGTCCACCCTGCCTCTCCATGAGTTTGTGCCTACAGTGTGCTTTCAACCAGGGATTGAGGGGAAAGATGAAACCCTGCAGATCTGGACAGACAGCGCTGTCATCGTGAACAAAAGCTCCTTTCTGGGCAGAAGGACCTTATCTGTGATTAACAGGACCTTGGATAGCTGGCCTGGAAATGGCCCCTTTCTGCTTGAGATCCTGGCGAGCTGTGATCTCTGTCGCAGGAGACGGTGCCAGCCAGAGATGGATGGATGGTGTGACTCGGCTTGATGAGTTGCACCAAAAGAGAAAAATGCAACCCCGCAGGAGAAAGGTAACCAGACAGGTCGGAACAAAAGAACAAGAAGGTAAAATATAACGATGCATGTAGTCCAAATGTACAAAACGTCACTATATAATTTAATAATACATCAGAAGTGCTAAAATATAACTTAAAAACAACAATCCTGTGGTTCAGCATTTGTTGCTGTTCAGTCGCACAGTCGAGTCCGACTCTTCGCGACCCCATGGACCACATCACGCCAGGCCCTCCTGTCTTCCGCCATCCTCTGGAGTTGGCTCAATTTCATGTTTGTTGCATCTATGACACTGTCTAACCATCTCATCCTTTGCCGTCTTCTTTCCCCTTCAGTCTTTCCCAGCATCAGGGTCTTCTCCAGTGAGTGCTCCCTTCTCATTTGGTGGCCAAAGTATTTGAGCTTCAGCTTCAGTATCTGGCCTTCCAGGGAACAGTCAGGGTTGATTTCCTTTAGGATTGACTGATTTGATCTCCTTGCAATCCAAGGGACTCTCAAGAACTTAATCCCAGTGTAAAGACAAATGTCCATTTACAAGGTTTAAAAGTGCATATTGTCTCCACATGCAAGAACCGATGCCAAACGCGTTTCGGCACCTGTGATACAACATGGGAAACTCATCAAGATGTAAAATATTTCCTTTGCCTGTGGATCTTATTAGGTCGAATTAGAAATGCTCAGAGCTCTAATGCTCAGGTACAACTAGAAAAGAATCAGCCAAATTTGATACCACTTACTCCACAGGTGAACATCTTAGTGTGAGTAGGTCCACTCTGTGTACAATCAGGTTTATGTATGTGATTGTTAAATTAATGGACTGCTCAGTTTGACTTATACCACTGAGGAAGGCCAGGTGTGGAAACGCATTTGCTGTTGGTTCTTGCATATGGAGACAATACGTACTTTTAAACCTGTATTTATGTAAATGGACATTCGCCTTTATATTCGGCTTAGGTACAAGATTGTTGTTTTTAAATTATATTTTAGCACTTCTGATTGTATTATTAAATTATATACCGATGTTTTGTGCATTTGTACTATGTGGGGCTGCAGTGGCTCAGAGGTTAAGACGCTGAGCTGCAGACCGGAAGGTTGGTAGCTCGGCAGTTCAAGACCCGAGTGCTGCGTGATGGAGTGAGTTTTCGTCTCTGGCCCCAGCTCCTGCCAACACAGCAGTTCAAAACCAAGAAATTGCAAGTAGATAAATAGATACTGCTTCAGTGGGAAGGTAACAGCATTCTGTATGCCTCGGCGTTTAGTCATGCTGGCCACATGACCACGGAGGAATCTTTGGACAACGCTGGCTCTTCAGATTGGAAACAGAGATGAGCACTGCCTCCTAGAGTCAGATTTGACTGTATTTCAAGCAAGGGAAACCTTTACTTTTACCCAGAGGTCATTTCAGGGGGGAATGCGGGGGAAACGCAGTTCCCCCGGGTGAGGTACGGGGGGCGGGGCACATGACGAAGCCCCGCCCCCTGCTTCCAGCCACCCCACTTCCGGCCCTCATTCAGCCAGGAGGAGGCAGGAGAAGAGGGAGGGTAAGTTGCTTCCTCCCTGCCTCTCCCCACCCCTGCCTGCCTGGGGCCAGGGAGGGCCTTCGTGGGGCTTCCTTGCACTCCCACCAGCCTTGCAGGTCCACAGCTGGGCCCCTAATGGGGCTCGGCAGTGGAGCTGCAAGGCCGGCGGTGGCGGCCAGGACCGTTGGGGGCGGGGTGTGTGGCCTTATGACACATTTCCGGTGATGTCAGGGGGTGTGGCCTTATGACACACTTCCGGTGATGTCAGGGGGTGTGGCATATGCTAATGAGTTATGCTAATGAGTTCCCCTAGCTCTTTTTCTACGAAATGACCCCTGCTTTTACCTTTACTACATGGGTAGTCACGTTTTACTTTCTTGTTCTTCATTCCAGCCTTTTTGGTGACATTGCTTCATGCCTTGATTTCCCACCTCTTAGCTCTAGATCAGCAATGCACCACTTTTCTCATCTTCCCTTTCCTGTCTCTGCCGAAGCTTCTTTTCGGCAGGCCTGGTATTCACTTTGGGAACCTCGAGTCTCCAGCTTATGAACTTTGCCACCAGAGTGTCTCCTTGGAGCGGTCAAGGCATGATGGATGTGCTCGGCGCTTGGTCCTAGTGGATAACATGGTCTGATGGATGGGCTTCCCTCTCTCCAGCTCTGCTGGGTTTCGCCATCAAAGGGAAAGCCCCGCTTAACTCCGGGCTGTCAGAAGACGAGCATGGCCGCCCTTTATGACATATGTGGTCTGGACTGCCTGCAAACCTCTTCGATCTCAGTGCTGGCCAGACAGCTGGAAGTCCCTGCCAAACAGGATCGGCCAAAATGCTAGCCAAGATGCCAGAAGAGGCTTGATCCGCAGTTAAGTGCACAACACATGGGGCAATAAATAAAAGAGGATTGCGACTGCCAGAAGTCCCTGCCAGCGTTTTCTGCTGGCTTTGCTCTTCTTCTGTTCATCCTCATTCTTCTTTTTTTGCCCTAGAGTCAGACACGGGGCTTAGACCTTCACGGATGCATCAGTCTCTCTCCAGAGCTTAAAAGGTGTATCAGACAGCCCTGAACGGAGTGCCACCATTCTAAGCCCATCGAAGTCACTGGGCTTAGAAGGGTATCTCTTTGTTTAGGATGGCATGCCGGGTCAAACGATTTGGTATCCTGGAGAAATTCCTGATCTCGGTGCCTCTTCCAGTCTTGAGGCAAAAGAACAAAACGGATGGTTTGAAAGATCTTTCTGGATGTGGTCTCGCGGGGAGGAGGACCTGAGCAGGAACAGCTTTGCAACAGGGAGCCTCTGCAATCCATAGTTCTAGAGGAGGGTTGCCAACTCTGGGATAGGACGTTCCTGGAGGTTTTGAGGTGGAGCCTGGGGAGGACAGGGTTTGGGGAGGCGGGTGGAGTCCAGCAGGGATGAAATGCCATAGAGTCCACCCTCCAAATCTGCATTTCCCTCCGGGTGAACTGATCTCTGTGGTCTGGAGGTCAGCTGTAATTCCAGGAGATCTCCAGGCCCCACCTGGAGGCTGGCAACCCTGCTGTAACGCGGCTCAGTACAGAACCAAATAAAATGTTTCAAGTGAAGGTCCATTGGAAAGGGTAGGTGAGATGCTGGGATAATCAGTGTGTGAAAGGAACGGCAGGCAAGGGTTTTGATGGGGCTGAAAGGCTTCTTAAAGATGAAGAAGAAGAGATTGGATTTATATCCCGCCCTTCACTACTCAAAGGTGTCTCAGAGCGGCTTACAAACTCCTTTCCCTTCCCCTCCCCACAACAGACACCCTGTGAGGTAGGTGGGGCTGAGAGAGCTCTTGACAGAAACTGCTCTTTTTCAAGAACAGCTGTGCCAGAGTTATGGCTTGCCCAAGGTCATCCAGCCAGGTGCAAGTGGAGGAGTGGGGAATCAAACCCGGTTCTCCCAGATTAGAGTCCGCGCACTTAACCACTACACCAAACTGGCTCCCTGAAGATGCTTCAGGGCAGAGGTTCCAGACTCATTTCTTATGAGGGTCGGATCTGACATAAATGTCACTTTGTCGGGCCGGGCCATGTCATGTGTGCCATAAAACATAATGGCGGGTACTGGAGATATAAACTGTGTAAAGGACAACAGCTTGAAAGCTTCAAGTTGGTGTATCCTCACTGCAAGGCCCCATGGGCTGGAAGGGGGGTGCGAAGGAAACCTATATGGGTGGACTGGAGAACCAGCGGTGCAGCACTGGGCAGACGCTCCCAGGCTGCTTGACTGCTGCAGATGAGGTTGTTCCGCCATGCTGAAGCCACAATCGGAGTGGCTGCGCCCACTCCCCCTCCAGCAGTCTTGTGTTCCCTCCTTTGCACTAGTTGCTCGCGGGCCGCATAAAAGCCCTGGATGGGCCTTATGTTTGACACCCCTGCTTTAGGGAAAGGGAGATGGTAGAGATGAACAGTGCCAGTGTGAACCCGTGTTCAGATTTATGCCACAGAACTAAAACAACTGTGCCGGGTGTGGCTGTATATATTTATGACTTATTGGGTGTGGTCAGTCCGCTTTCGGCCCGTCTAAGAAACGGGTTTTATCTGCATGATCACACAGTCAACATCTGCCTCCTGTCCCCAGCCGTTGCTTTCCGGCTCAAAACCACTTTAACCCGGAGTATTTTGCTACCAGGTCCCCAAGTGGTGTTTTCCTGATTCTCTCGTTCCAGCCACACTTTTCTGATGTCTGATCACTCCTGCGGTGTTGAGCCACTTCTGGTTTAAACCCCCTCCCCACTCGAAAGCTGCCCGAGGCTTTCACTTTTTGCCCGCCTTTTTTTTAAAGCGTTAGCGGTGTGCGCATAGGCAGAGGTCCGCCACCACGTTATTAAAAACAATAACGGTGCCTAGTTTAAGCGTTTAGATGAGTTTGGGATCTCATGGAGGCCATTTTCGGGGTAAACGTTTAAAGGGAAGTGTCCCTTTAAAGTTCAAAGGGAAGTGTTATAGCAGTCAGGTTAAAGTGGAAATTACTGTTCTGCGCATGTGCGAAAATTTTAGTTCTACAGATGGCTGCCTGTGCGCATGCTCAAACTGAGAGAGAGAGAAAAACAACAGCGAAGCACGCTCCCGCGTGTGGACGGCTGAGAGCAATGTGGCTGCGCAGCGATCCGGAGCAAGGAGTGAGTGTGATCGCGACTCTCCAGGTTAAAAAAGACCGCATCAGGGCCGGAGCAATTTAAACCCCTCCCAGTACGCCGTCTGACCACACCCATTGTGAGACCTCGTAGAACAAAGTCCGGTGACACCTTTAAGACCAACAAACCTTTATTCAAGGTATGAGCTTTTGTGTGCAAGGCACACTTCTTCTTCCCATAGGCCAGTTCGGTTGCCATAGAACTGCATTTATTGCATTGTTTACCACAATTTATGAGCACCGTAAAAGGGAGACATACGTCTGTAAACATGCATTCGACATGGGCCTGAATGTGAGTTTCCACACTTGCTTTTAGGCCTTCCCTGTCACAGTATTGAATGCAAGACACGTAGAGTACCTGTGGCAAGCGCATACACTGCACATGGGCCTGAAAGAGCTTTTAAATAGATTGAGACTCCCTAATACTGCCCTCCAAGAGTTGAGAATAATGACGGGGGGGGGAGCAGAGAGAGAGAGAGAAACTGTGAGAATTGAGTTAATGCATTGAAGTAATTGGCTTCATTATTTAGTTAAAGCACACTTATTATAGTGCTTGGGAGAGAACTGGCTGCAAAACCCTCTGTGTTAGTTATTATTCCCTAATTGCATTATGTGGGTGAAATGTTGCTGTTTGTTCCTTCCGTTGGCTACGAGGCATAGACCATCTCCTAATTGATCTCTTAATTAAAGGGTTTTTTGCCTTTAGTGAAAAGATCACAGCCAGCGGAGGACTCTGCACTGGAAGCAATTTTGGCGCTCTCTCTCTCTCTCTCTCTCTTTTTCGGGCCTCACACATTTTCTAATCCTTTGGCCTTCTTGAACGTCCTTAATTAATTTTGCCGTTTTAACTCGGTTCTTGGTAACTTGTTACACGGATGCAATATTGTTTAACAACTACAAGGAAAGACTTTGGGTTGGCTCCATTCATTCTTGCCTGGGTAAGAACTTGCATTTGTCGCCGAAGTTGTGGGTCAAAGATGGAATTTGACTTGGGGGAAACGTTTAAATAGCTGCTCCCCTAATTGTCTATGGACAGCTAGCCTTCCTCTCTAGTTAGGACTTTCAAGAAACCAGAGATTTCGTTAAGAGTCACAGAAACGGGTATAACCTTGCTGCCAAGACCAGCTGGTAGCTTTTAGGATCCATGAATTGGCAATATTGGAAAGGTTTATGGATTAAAGACAGTTATTTTTCAGCTTGGAGGCTTTTATTACCTTATAGCCACACCTCTTTAAATAGCTAGGATCTTTAAGTAAATAATGCCCTTTTCATTGAACCCTTCCCTGCCATATTCTTAGTAATAATAGCCTAGGGTTGCCAGCCAATGCCCCCTCCAAGCTGTGGAGTCTTATGAGCAAAAATTCTACTTTGAGCTACTGGCATTAAAGTGGTGAGTGAACACTTTGGCTACTGCATCAATTAGTTTGCTCTGGAGCCATCCTTCCTGTGCTGAGACAAAAATGTGTGAGCCGGAGGCTAAAAGATTGTGGGCTAGCTCACACGAACTCAGCTTAGAGGGATCACTGTTGCCAGCCCCCAGGTGGGAGCAGGGGATCCCCAGTTTCACAGGTTCCTGCCTGCCTCCAACAGCCATGACCCAGAGAGACATCCTGTTGGAACACAAGTTGCTTACATTTCAGTCATTATAGAGTTGTTGCTAGTCAAACAGGATGTTACACTGTCTGATATATTTGATCTTATATAGATCCAGTTGGTCAGCCGTGTTGGTCTGAAGCAGTACAACAAGTTTAGAGTCCAATGGCACCTTTAAGACCAACAAAAACCTTTGTTAGTCTTTTAAAGGTGCCATTGGACTCTAAATTTGATCTTATATGCATGTATTAACATCTTTTATGGCCCTTTGTGTGAAGTGATGGAAACAGTGAAAAAGAGACACGCAGAGAGAGAGTGAAGGAACCATCTTTAGCAATGTAGCTGATAGGATGTATTAGAAGTATGTGGTCTTTATTTTCTTTTATCCAAAGTACCATTCCCTTGTGTGTGTTTTTCTCTAGTAAAGATATTTGCTTTTGAAACTTAAGCACTGTGCGTCTCTTGTGTTTGGAATGCATCCATTGATTTAAAACAAAATCCCAACTCATCTCATGACAGATATAGGCCACAATATAGACATAGATACTTGGTTGAAAATTTGGAAAATGTCCAAACTCATGAAAGCCATAACTTATAAGGAGAATATTTTCAAAATGTTTTATAGATGGCATTGGACACCAGTAAAAATATCGAAATGCTATAAAAATAACGCAAATAAATGTTGGAAATGCAAAAGAATGATTGGTACATATTACCATATGTGGTGGAGCTGCTATAAAGTTGAAAAATATTGGCGTAAGATTCAGAAGATAATTTTTGAAATTACTAGTGTAAATCTGGAATTAGAGCCTGAATACTATTTGTTGAATATAATACCTGAGGAAATTAAGTATGATGATAAGTAATAATAATGATTGTTAACATCTGCTAGAATTTTATGGGCAAAATACTGGAAATCTGTTCAAACGCCGAATGAAAAAGAGTTAATTAATAAATTGTTAACTCTAGCAGAGATGGATACAATAAATGTTATAATGCGAGGTAAAGATGATGAGGTACATCAAAAGAGATGGTCGAGGGTGCGTAAATGGATTAAAATTAAGATATAATGGCAGACTCGAACTGTATGGAAATATACGATATATATGACTGTTTATAAGTGATAAAATCAATTAAAAATAAATTATAAAAAAAACCCCAAAATCCCAACTCATCCCCAACGTGATTATATCAAGCGGAAGTAACATCAGCACGCCGGGGATGTGGCATGGCGACACTCTAATAGAGTTTTACCCAAAATACCAGAGCATTGCCGCGCGCTGTTCCCAGTGTGATGATGTAACTTCTATGTGATATCATCACGTCGGGGACGTCGTGAGTAGCGATGTCACTCCGCCCCCCACTCCAAGGGAGCTCCCACCGACCCACCCCCCCACTGGCGAGAGTTTGGGACCTGGCAACCCTATAGTAGCCAAATGGGAAGTCCCTCCCGTCCCCAGACACTGCCCTCCTCAGGCTTAACTCTGAAAACTTCCAGGAATCTCCCAACCTGGAGTTGGCAACCCTAGTCTCAGTTTTGCTGAACAAGTGCATAGTCCTTTGTCTGCTAGGGAGTCTGCTAGGGAGTGAGATGCTAGCCTCTGCAGATGGCGTATGTTCCCCTGCTTTGTGAAAACCTGACCGCCTGGCTGATTGTTATGATGGCCTGCATCATGTCGTCTTCGGAGAACGGTTTCGACAAATTGGAAAGGGATATTTCTCCTGAGATTGTAGATAATGATAGTTTACTGCGAGGGCTCAGTGGTAAAGATCTGTTTGTATCAGCAGGCTTTTTGGCGCTAATGCATTTCCTGTGATTTTTCCCCCGTCTCCAGTTTTAACTCATGTTCCTTGCCTTTGGATTCACAGTTGTTAAAAAGACGAGATGTCCATTTTCGGAGTAAATCACAGTGTTCCCAACCTTCATCTCTTCTGTTATCTCAGGAATGTAGGCTATTTATAGGTGCGTGTATCTTTTTCAAATTCCCTTTTTATTGGATGATTCCCCCCCCGCCCGCCGAATGTGTACACTGACTCCTTTGAAGAGGTCATCCGAAAGTTCAGTCTGTGATGTGTCTTGGAAGCTCTTTCGCACATGCTAGCCTTTGTCTGATGCTGCGGTCATGGTTTCCCCGGTTTCGCTGTTGAGTCAGCACCTTTTTCTCATATTACAGCATTTGATGAAATCTTTAGGAGCTGACTGAGAGATGCAAGAAAAGGTTTGAGATTTGGGTCCGGTGCAAGCTTTCGGGTTAAACGTTCAAAGGGTGCTAGGGTTGCTAATAGAGTTGCCAACCTCCAGGGGGTGGCTGGAGATCTCTCACCATTACAACTGAGCTCCAGGTGAAAGAAATCCGTTCACCTGGAGAAAATGCCCGCTTTGGAAGGTGGGCTCCATGGCATTATACCCTGCTGAGGTCCCCCTCCCCAAACTCTACCCTCCCCAGGCTCCACCCTCAAAGTCTCCAGGTATTTCCTAGCCCGGAGCTGGCAACCCTAGTTGCTAATCTCCAGGTGAGATCTGGTGTTCTCCCAAAATCATAACAGATCTCCAGCCTACAGAGATCAGTTCCCTTGGGAAAAAATGGCTGCTTCAGGGGGTGGACTTTATGGTATACCATAGACTTTAGGTGAAACCTCTCCACAGATTCCCCCTTCCACACATGCTGCCCCCAAATCTCCTGGAATTTCCTGGGACAGAACCCAGCCACTGGGGTTGGGGTGGGGGCACCAGTCAATCTAGAGGAAATGTCACAAGGCTGGTTTTAAGAGGCTAAAGGTGGTCTGACAGTAGCACTACAGATAAGATTAGAATTTCAACAGCCAATCCACATACAAAAGAACCTCCTCAGGAAACAGGAAACCTCCTCAGGAAACAATCCATATATAAAACAACCTCCTCAGGAAAGCTCCTCCATTAGCATGTTCATAGCCTGGGGAACTCCTACAAGATAATGACTCAGCCCTACCCCACCTTCTGGAGTAGATATAAATTACCTGCCTCCCATTTTTCTTCTCACCTTGACACAGAGAGTACTCCATCTTTCTGTGTTATACCTCTGAGGATGCCAGTCACAGCTACTGGCGAAACGTCAGGTTCTACAATGCCAAGACCACGGCCACACAACCCGGAAAATCTACAGCAACTAATGAACTCTTCCTCTGAGGATGCCAGTCACAGTTACTGGCGAAACGTCAGGTTCTACAATGCCAAGACCACGGCTACACATCCCGGAAAATCTACAGCAACTAATGAAGGTGGTCTGTTTACATTGATTTGGACTTTTTGTTGGCAGTGGGGAAAAATTAATAGGGAGGTGGTTGAAGAGATGGGCTTTTTACAGAGTGAAATCCCAGAATCAGTATGGAGAATTTATAGACTCGCCGTTCAGCGAAACAGAGTTTAAACGCTCTGTCTGTGAGCACCTTGAACAGAATGAGTTTTGGTAGTAGCCAGCATGGGTTTGTCGACTAAGTCATGCCAGATCAACCTTATCTCCTTTTTTGACAGAGTTACCAAAATAGTTGACTCTGGCAATGCTGTGGATATAGTGTATCTAGATTTTAGTAAAGCATTCGACAAAGTTTCTCATGATCTCCTTGAGGATAAGCTGGTTAAGTGTGGGCTGGATGGTGCAACTGTTGGATGGATTCATGGTTGGTTGAAAAATCGTACCCAACAAGTGCTCAAAATAGGCTGGAGCAGTGGGCTGAGACAAATAAAATGAATTTCAATAGTGATAAGTGCAAAGTCCTACAACTTAGGTACAAAAAATCAAAGGCACAGATATAGAATGGGAGGGACGTGGCTTGACAGCAGCACCTGTGAAAGGGATCTGGGTGTTCTGGTTGATCACAAGCTAAACATGAGCCTGCAGTGCGATGTGACTGCGAAGAAAGCTAATGCAATCTTAGGATGCATTAACAGAAGCATTATGTCCAGATCACGGGAGGTGGTAGTTCCGCTCTATTCTGCTATGGTCAGGCCCCACCTGGGGTCCTGTGTCCAGTTTTGGGCACCACATTTTAGGAAGGATGTTGACAAGCTCCAAGCTTGAGCGTGTCTAGAAGAGGGCAACCAGGATGGTTGGAATCTAAGTCTTATGAGGAAAGGCTGAAAGAGTTGGGTATGTTTAGCCTGGGAAAGAGAAGGCTTAGAGGGGACATGATTGCAGTCTTCAAGTATTTGAAGGGCTGTCATGTAGAAGATGGAGCAGATCTATTCTCTCTTGCTCCGGATTGCAAGACTAGATCTAATGGGTGGAAATTACAAGGGAGTCGTTACCGGCTAAATATCAGGAGAAACTTACTAACTGGAAAAGGAAAGGGGGGCTGAGTGGCCCCAAATTCTGCTTTCACCCTTCCATTTGAGCCATACCAGTTTCAAAGACACACATTATGGAAGAAGAACTTCTGGAGGCAAAGTCCGCTTTTGGTAAGAGTGGAAGGGAATTGTTTTGTAGACATATAATGTACAAGGTGTACTCTTTGTCACAGCCTTGGTCGGGAAAAACAACAAGAAATTACTGTGTAGGATAATAAGGGCTTTTCATTGCTATTCGTTATTAGTGACTCACCTTCCAACTCTCTATTTAAAAATGTGACTGCAATGATTGCTTTAATTATTTAATTAAAGCAGTTAAGATGATGTGGCTTGAATACCCATGACTGTCCTGCAGAGCAGTAATAACTTGGGGTGACCTTCCCAATTTATTCCGATGATGCACTGAACGGCTGGACGGCTGTAATTTGACAGGTTAAAAGGTGGCATCTCTGTTCACGGTTCAGCTGCACGCAAATGTCGTCCTTCACCAAAGACGTCTTTTCTCTCCATTATTCTGTTCTGGATGTCCTTTTAGGCTCTTTGAATAGATTGGGCTACAATAAATTCCACTTTCAGAATATGAGCAAATGTTTCCAGGAAAGAAAGAAAAACCCGAGGTCTTTGCTCAGAGATAGCCTTCAGTTGTTATGATTTCTAATTAAGAAAGAAAGAACCAAGTTCTCCATTAGAATGGCCTTTGCTCAGAGATGCCCTTCAGATGTTATGGTTTTTAATTGTGTTTGTTCTGAAGAGACTGTGATCTAAGGTAAGGGTTGCCAACGTCCAGGAATTACAACTGACCTCCAGCCTACAGGGATCTGTTCCCCTGGAGAAAATGGTTGCTTTGGAGGGTGGACTCCATGGCATTTATACTCCACTGAGGTCTCTCCCCTCCCCAAACCCCACACCCCCAAATCTCCACGAATTTCCCCATCTGGAATTGGCAGCCCGATCTAAGATGTCTGTCTGTCTGTCTGTATTTTTAAGGTACAATCTGTGAGTTCGGCACAAGAATAGAACTTTTGTATTTGAAGCGCGTGCTGTTTTTTTAAATCAACAAGATAATGATAGTAACTTAGACTGCGTAAGAGAACAAAGACATCTGTGCCTAGCTTAATTTAGGAGTGTTGCCCATGGATTAATTAACTGAAGCTTTTGTTTGCATAACCCAATTAAACAATGCTTGAATTAGGACAGGAACGGTAAGCAGCCCCTGGATGTACTGCGGCCAAACCAGCCCTCTCAGGTACGTTTGCCAGCTCTGGGTTGGGAAATACCTGGATGTTTTGGGGGTGGAGCCTGAGGAGGGTGGGGTTTGGGGAGGGTGGGGGACTCCAGTGGGGTATAATGCCATCGAGTTCACCTTTCAAAGCGGCCATTTTCTCCAGGTGAACTGATCTCTGTTGCTGGGAGATCAGTTGTAACCAATGCTCCCTCTAAGCTGTGGAGTCTTATGAGCAGTTGTGAGTGAGCAATTTGGCTGCTGCATAAATTAGTTTGCTCTGGAGCCATCCTTCCTGAGCTAAGACAAAAATATGTGAGCCAGAGGCTAGAAAACTGTGAGCTAGCCCACACTAGCTCAGCTTAGAGGGAACACTGGTTGTAATCCCTGGAGATCTCCAGCCGCCACCTGGAGGCTGGCAACCCAACTCCCAGGGCCTTCTAAAAACAGTACCGAGGGGGGGGCCCATCGCAAAAGAACAGCAGCCGGACCTCCTGCTCCCAGTTTTAAGAGCCAAATGAGGTAGGATGCTGGGTGATCCATGAATAGATCTGAGCTTTTTACATGAAACAGCAGCTGGGGGGAGGGTATTGTTCAGATCAGAGGTGAACGGAAGAATGAGTTTTATCTTTCCACATGTGCTTTCAGACTTCAAAATTGACACATCAGCCCTGGCAAAGGGCTAACAGGGTTGTGTGGGGTGGAGGTGGAGCTGGGTGGGGTGGGTGGAGGTGGGAGGTGGGAGCTGGTTTCATTAAGTCAGGAGGTTGAAAGAGAGAATGAAAAACCCTTTCTCCTCACACCAGGGTTCCCCTCATTCAAATGAAATACTTTCCATTGGACCACGAGGAGGGGTTGGTAAGAAAGTGGGCTTTCCTTTGTCAGTGTGTGGTTTTGTTCCACATTCAGGATTTCCTTCTTCCCAGGAGGTGCGAGGAGGGAGGTATTTCGTTCGGCTCCGCCTCCAGAAGCAGCCATTTTGGGTTCACCGCCACCTCCTGCGGTAGGCATTTTGGGGTGCCGCTCACCGCCCCCTCTCAGTATTCCAAAGGCTTTAAAGTGTGGGAGACCCCTGCCCTCTACCAGACCTTCATTCTCAGTCGGGAATCCACATTGCCGCCGTCTCCCGTTAATAAATGTTAATAAATGCTGACTCTGAGCCGACCGCCAAATGAAACCAATCGAAGCCTGCAATCCCTCATTCAAGCGGTGCAGAGAGAGAACCTAGCCCATATCGAACGTCATTTTTCCTCTGCACATTAAAGTAACAGCTCTCAGACAACTCGGAAGATTTGCACCGCCATTAACCCGCCTGTAAATTTTTGCACCCGGCTTGTGTTACGTGATATTGAATGTTGAATGCCTCCACCTTAGCCAATTTGTGTGGAATGGTAAAGCGGGGGAGGAGGTGATAAATAACCCAGGTTTAGCTACTCCGTCTGCTAGATGCACAGCTCCAAAGGCTATTAACAAGAGGAGAAGTATTAAGCCCCAAGGATGAGGGAAGTGACTGATATATATTAAACATGTGTGCGGTTCGAAGACCGAACTGCCACGGGGAGCAAGCTCAGCAGTAGATTGGATTTCCAGAAATGGCAGACCAGAGCTGGTTGACAGGAAAGCCAAAAACGTGTCCAAAACATCAGACCAGCTTTGAGAGCGCAGGAAAGGCCTCCGTACTTGTAGGCCACCAATTCTGTTTCCATGCAAGGGTTGGAGAGGAAAGCCAAGGATAGAAAAGAGCAAGGAGCCTGTGGCAGAAGCAGAGGCCAACGTGGAAATATTTCATAAGTGGAATATGGCCTTAGAGGACAAGAGTTGCATAAAAAGTGCCCTGCCGGATCGAGGGGAGTAACATGTAGTCTGGCACACCACTGAAAAAGAGGAGGAAGAAGAGGGTGAGATTTATACCCCGTCCTTCACTACCCGAAGGAGTCTCAGAGCGGCTTACAATCTCCTTTCCCCTCCCCTCCCCACAACAGACACCCTGTGAGGTAGGCAGGGCTGAGAGAGCTCTTTCGAAGACTGCTCTTTAGAGAACAGCTCTGAGAGAACTTGTGACTGACCCAAGGTCACACCAGCAGCTGCA
>NW_015171650.1:61728-66070 GCF_001447785.1 Gekko japonicus
ACTTAAAGCTACTTTACTGTAATCATTATATGACCACCACCTCTTGGGTTTTTACCGGTTTATCTTTACTTTCTCCTGTAGTTTACAGTTTCCATTTCCTTATTTTCTTGTAGTTTTGGAAAATAAAAAAATAATTTAGAAAAAAGAACAAGAGCCAGAACAGAAATAAGGGATCTTTAAGGCATATGGTTGCCAACCTCCAGGTGGTGCCTGCTGATCTCCTGGAATTACAACTGATCTCCAGACAATGGGAGAAAATGGCTGCTTTGGAGGATGGAATCTATGGCATTATACCCTACTGAGGTCCCCTCCTCTCCCTAAACCCTGCCTGCCTATGGCCAGTTTGGTGTAATGCCAGTTTGGTGTAGAGAGCCAGTTTGGTGTAGTGGTTAGGGAGCATGGACTCTAATCTGGGAGAATTGGGTTTTATTCCTCACTCCTCCACATGCATGCTGGTGTGACCTTGGGTCAGTCATAAGTTCTTTCCGAGCTGTTCTCTCAAGGGCAGTTCTTGAAAGAGCTCTCTCAGCCCCACCTACCTCACAGGGTGTCTGTTGTGGGTAGGGGAAGGGAACGGAGATTGTAAGCTGCTCTGAGACTCCTTCAGGTAGTTAAGGGGAGGTATAAATCCAACTTCTTCTTCTTCCCCTAATTCTCCAGGAATTTCCCAACCCAGAGATGAAAACCTTATATAATAATTTTCTGCCTACCTCCTAATTCATAATCAAGAGGGACATGGATGGCCCTGGCTAGACAGATCTCATTAGATCTCAGAAGCTAAGCAGGGTTGGCCTTGGCTAGTACTTGGATGGGTGACCATGAAGGCAGTCCAGGATCACTATGCAGAGGCACAGAAACGACCTCTGTTCATCTCTTCCCTTGAAAACTTTCTGCCACCATATGAGGATGCATGTACTCCTTACAGGGTTGCCAGATCCCAGTTTGGAAAATACCTGGAGATTTTGGGAGTGGAACCTGAGGAGGGTGGGGTTTGGGGACTTCAGCAGGGCATAATGTCATACCGTCTGCATTCCGAAGTGGCCATTTTCTTCAGGTGGACTTACCTGTATGACCTGGAGGTTGGGTGTAATCCCAGGGGATCTCCAGCTACCACCTGGAGGTTGGCAACCCCACTAGATCAGGCTTATTCCGTTCGAGTCCAAGAGCTGTAGGAAATTTCATTCGAATTAGTAGCCATTCATAGCTAACCAGTGGAGCGCATGCAGCTTGGTTTTCTTATTATTGGTGCAGTGGTTAAGTGTGCGGACTCTAATCTGGGAGAACCGGGTTTGATTCCCCACTCCTCCACTTGCACCTGCTGATGTGACCTTGGGTCAGTCACAAGCTCTGGCACAGCTGTCCTTGAAAAAGAGCAGTTTGTGTCAAGAGTTCTCTCAGCCCCACCCACCTCACAGGGTGTCTGTTGTGGGGAGGGGAAGGGAGAGGAGTTTGTAAGCCGCTCTGAGACTCCAAGTGAAGGGCGGGGTATAAATCCAATCTCTTCTTCTCTTCTTCTTCTTCTTACTTTCCAAAATGTGCACATCTGATAATTACATTTTATATTAGTTGTGGACGCAGATTGTGAAGCTAAACCAAAAGCCTTGCAGATACGATGGGGTGTTGAAAGAAGAGAGAGAAATAATTATCCTGACGTGTTCAGGGCAAGGGTGGTCAGCGTAAGGGGCAGCAAAACAGAATGCATATTTTGAATGCAATTGATCGAGTTAACAGTGCAGTCCTATAAAGATTTGCACTGTTCTATCTTCAGGTGCGGCAGCCGTGTTAGTCTGAAGCAGCAGGACGAAGTCTGCGTCCCCAGTGGTACCTTTAAGGCCAGCAAAGTGTAATTCTGGGTATAAGCTTTCATGTGCACAGAAGAAGTGTGTGTGTGTGTGTGCAGATGAAAGCTTGTATCCAGAATAAGACTTTGGCTGCAGTCACACACCCTAGATAATCCACTTTCAATCCACTGTCCACGCACTTTCCAACTGGATTTTACCGTGGCCCATTCTGCAGCTAGCATTTGCTCCGCTGTTTTACCAAACCCAAACTGGAACA
Organism: Gekko japonicus; assembly: GCF_001447785.1. Lineage (NCBI taxonomy): Eukaryota > Metazoa > Chordata > Lepidosauria > Squamata > Gekkonidae > Gekko > Gekko japonicus. Next base: position 63,787 of record NW_015171650.1, read on the forward strand.
GAAAAAGATGTTGCTCAAAACCACATTCAAATACCCCGGGGCCAATGCCATACGGACTGCAGAGTCACCCCCGAATGGCCACAAAACGGCCATAAATCTATGCAGCTGCTGGCATAAAACCGAGAGATCAAACGAAGTGAAAGTGGGATAGAGTCTGGACAGCCGACAAATCAGAGTGAAAGTGGCGTGCCGCGTAGAGGGGAATTTCTGTTCCAGCGTGGGTTTGGTAAAACAGCGGAGCAAATGCTAGATGCAGATTGGGCCAATGTGTGAACTGGCAAAATCCAGTTGGAAAGTGGATTGAAAGTGAATTATTTAGTGTGTGTGAGTGACCACAGCCTTTGTTGGCCTTCAAGGTGCCACTGGACTCTAACTTTCTTCTACCCTTCCGTCTTGTTAGATATCAGAAGTGAAGGGCAGAGGCAGGCAATGGCAAACCACCTCTGTTCATCTCATGCCTCAAAAACCCTATGGGGTCGTCAAAAGTCGGCTGGATGGCACTTACATACACACACACACGCCTAATGACTTCTTAGCCACTGTGGTGTGAGAGCCAATGTGGTGTAGCAGGATCTGGGAGACCTGGGTTCGAATCCCCGCTCCGCCATGGAAGCTCGCTGGGTGACCTTGGGCCAGTCATCCTCTCCCAGCCTCACCTACCTCACAGAGTTGTTGTTTCCCAGATGAAATGGAGGAGACCGGAACGATGCTTTGGGTCCCCATTTGGAGATAAGTGGATGAATAATGGGCTTGCAAAGGTGCAGCTCTGTTTAGGAATTGGCCATCAATTGGTCTGCTTCAGCAGCTGATTTAGTTTGAGGAAAAGCTGTAGTCGGGCAGTAAAGCTGAGCTGTTTGTTTTTTTGTTTCTTGAGGTGACCTCAGTAGAAGATCCCCCCCCCCGGGGGCATTGTTGGTTGTCGGAAAAACAGGATTTCGTCTTCATTCCGCATGATGAAAAATGTATCCCTTAAAGCAGAGGGATTTGATGCCCCTGTAATTCTTACTGTTCTAAGTGTAACTCCAGATGTAGCTCTTGTTCTTATATAATCCCTCTTTTTTAAAAAAACAAAAAACTGGACAAAGACGGTTGTTTAAAAATAGCTGAAGCAGGGGGTCCCGTTTGGAGATAGAGGATCTTGAAAATCGCTTTGCTGGCTGCAAAGCCCAGCTGGAGGAATGGAGACGGGAGATGAAAGGGCGAGATGACAAGCTCCTGGTTGTCAGCACATGCTGCGTGCAGGCGCAGTCTGGGTGTTTGAAAGCACATATGGATACAGCTGATAGTTTTGTGGCTGCGGGACTCTGGGAAACTTAAGGCCACGGCTGTGTATTTTTATATATCTATATCTCCTGCCTCCTAGAATCCTAGAGTTGGAAGGGACCTCCAGGGTTATCTAGTCCAACCCCCTGCACAATGCAGGAAATTCACAAATACCTTCCCCCCCACACCCCCAGTGACTCCTGTCCCATGCCCAGAAGATGACAAAAACCCTCCAGGATCTCCAGCCAAACTGGCCTGGAGGAAAATTGCTTCCTGACCCCAAAGTGGCAATCACTGAGCACTGATGCAACCCTTCCTGCCCTCCCTTCTCGTGATCTGCCAAAGTTACTAGTTACAACCCTCCCTGCAAGCCCTTCTCTTTGTACACTGGGGTGTGTGTGTGTGTGTGCGTGCAGCTGCCCTGTGCCTGGGGATCGCCTTCTATTACAATTGATCTCCAGATGACCGAGATCAGTTCCCTGGCTGCTTTGGAAGGTGGGCTCTATGGCATTATATCCCACTGAGGGTCTTGAGGTCCTCTTCACTTTCTGCCATCAGAGTGGTATCGTCTGCATATCTGAGGTTGTTGATCTTTTCTCCAGCAATCTTAATTCCCGCTTGTGATTCATCTAGGCCAGCATTTCGCAACCCCACTCTGACAGAGTGCGAGAAAGAAGAAAAACAGCAGGCTTCTATTAGGCTGCGGTCACACTGGAGGCTTGCCGTGATCTGGGCGCACCTCTAATTGCACCGGTTTAAAGAGTTGTGGGGCAGACCAATCAGACCGCACACCCTGGGGTAGTTTTTCCACGTGCTCGCCTGGTGGTCAGGTGTTCACATTACTGCAGTGCCTCAACCATGGAGTGCGCTGGCCAGTTGTTTGTGTTTTAATGCATGTGGGTGCATGCACATATGCGCTCATGCGCATATGCGCACACAGGCAGAAACAAAAAAAAACAGTGGCAGAAACGGAGCTGCAGGTTCAGACTTCACTTCCAGGTTCCTTTCGCAGCAGGAGAGT
>NW_015171651.1:0-4211 GCF_001447785.1 Gekko japonicus
TATCAAAAAACCAAAGTTATGGCCTTTGGCGCGAAGTCCAAAGCCGGGGCATGGAGCATAAAGGGCCATAGACTAGAACAAGTAACAGTGTTTAAGTATCTAGGGGTTGTGTTTCAATCATCAGGGGTGAAGAGCGCATCATGAATATCTTGCAAATATTGGATGTAAATCCTCATATGGAATTATTAAATTCATTTCTGCAAAAGGGGGGCATTTTATACCGGCAGCCCTCTAGAAATATTCATCAAAAACAGTACCACAACCTATGTATGGTACTATGTTGGGCCCACCTTCCTCAAGCTTTGCCCATATAGAGAAAATACAATCAAAATTTCTAAGAGCTCTCTTTCGATTCCCTAAATGTGTCTCTAATGCAAACCTACGCCTCGAAACCGGTCTGATTAGGCTAGCGGCTAGGATAACCCTTGCCTCTATTAATACCTGGCTTAGGCTGAGTCACAGTCCCTCTGATATCACTGTGTCCATTCTTAGGGATGGTCATTGTTCATCCTGGCTCTAGGCAGTCTATCAGAAACTACATTTGCTTGGGTTTTCATCAGAGTCCCTTCAGATAATGCCTTTAGCCAAGGCAAAGGCCATAGTCAAACAAAGAATATTTGATATTGAAAGGCAGAGTGATATCGCCTGGGGGGGTCGACCTTTCTGGCTCCCCAGGAAACAAGGTATGCGGTCGCCCCAGCAACTTATTTATCACTCCTAGAAATTCCATCTTATTGCAGGGCTTTTTCTATGGCCAGATGCAATATTTTTCCATCAGCAGTAGCAGAAGGCCGGTATAAAAAGGTGCCAATGACACAGCGATTATGTCCTTGTGGCTCAGGAAAAGTAGAGACAATGGATCACATATTATTGCATTGTGTGTACTATAAAGAAATTCAAGTAAAGTTTCTCCAACCCATATTAGGGAAGCTCCTTGGCTACCCAGATACAGAGGTAAGCAAGAAATTTCTGTTTGATTCCAATCCTCAGCTTTCTCTAATTGGTGCCAGGTTTCTGGCAATAGTTTATAGAATTCGTAAGGATCAAGTAAAGAACTGAAGCAGATAAAATAGGAAGCACATTGGATGAATTTCATTTTATTTGTTTATAATGTAATTTATAAGTATTTATATGTAGTTCAACCAAAGGGTCTCAGATAAGAAGAATAAGAGATTGGATTTATTATACCCCGCCCTTCACTACCCAAAGGAGTCTCAGAGCAGCTTACAAACTCCTTTCCCTTCCCCTCCCCACAACAGACACTCTGTGAGGTAGGTGGGGCTGAGAGAGCTCTTGACAGAAACTGTTCTTTTTCAACAACAGCTCTTATCAGAACTACAGCTTGCCCAAGGTCATCCAGACGCTGCAAGTGGAGGAGTTGGGAATCAAAGCCGGTTCTCCCAGATCACAGTCTGCACACTTAACCACTACACCAAACAGATAAGACTGATATGAGTGCAGATTGGTTTATAGATGTTTTATGAATGAACCCTAGAGATTTTAAACTGTTTTAACTGAATTGTGGTGGTTATGCACCGAATAAAAACTGACTGAATGACTATTCTATGCCTGCGTTGTAGATTTGTTTTGTCTTGGTTTTTGTTTGTTTATTTGTTGTTGTTATGAAATAAAAGTAAATTGTTTTCCTAGGGGGGGGAAAGTTGGTTCACTCAACTGAAGAGAGTAGGAAGGATTCCAAAGTAGGAAGGGAGCACAAAAGGAAAACGTCTTCCTATCTTCAACTGGATGCAGCCCAGCATGATCCAGAAGCTGACAGTGACAGATCAGAGGCTAACCCAGAAGAATCCTGTCCTTATATATAAACGTGTTTTCGCACGGCGACATTTTATGCTTGCCAAAATCAGTTGACTGCCTGAACTGCCCATCAGAAGGTGTGCCTGAGTCCCGCCCACAGAGCCAGCTCCCACCAAAACTCCAATCCGAACAGTTTACCTCAGCAGCCCAGCAGCCATTTGCCTGACTAGCTTTCTTCATCCAGATAAACAGGAAACACAGACCTCTCAGTATAAAGGAAACAATATAAGAGAAACTGGGGATGAAAAACCTAAGAGGGTATAAACGTTCAAGAACTATAAGTTATAAGCAATTGTAATCAATTTTATACTAAAGCATAAGTACTCAGAATGTACAAAATACAATATTTGGGCATAATAGCCAGAAGTATACAAAATCAGAACATACAATGTAGGAGTAATATCAAAGCATTTACAATTTAACAGTTATATAGAAGCAGTCAGCAGCAATATTAGAACATATACAATGTAACAACTATATAGAAACAGTTTACAAAGCAGCCGGCGTTCACTTCATCACTTCATCAGAAGCAAATCAACGTGTATTGTGTCTTGATATCTCTTGGTTTATAATATCACCTTCCTAGTTCATAGAAGCACCTTCTCCTCTCAGGTTGCTATAGATAGTAGTAGGGCTAGCCCTTAGATTCTATGGAAAATCTCTCATTTTGGACCTCTCTGCATAATGCTAAGCTAAAGGCTAAGGAAGTTCTCAGCCCTGGCTCAGACCTGGTGGAACTCTCCACCAACTTCTATCGGGACCTGGTGGGACTTAATGCAATTCTGCAAGGCCTGTAAGGCAGAGATGTTCTGCCAGGCTTTGGTTGAGGACAGCAATGGTTTTCCATTCATCGCTGGCTCCCTCCTCTTTCCTCTTTCCTTTCTTTTTCCATCTTGCCCTCTTCAGCCTTCTCCTTAAGTTGCCAATGAAATGGAAGAACAGTCCAAAGCAGGTTTCAGATTAAATTATAGATGCCATCTGAAAACTGTGAAACTGGATTAATTGATTGTTGATCGTTGATTTTATACTGTATTTTTGTATATTAATTTCTTGTAAATTGCCTAGAACTCAGGGATGGGGTGATATAACAACAACAACAATAATAATAAGGCATGCATAAAGCATTCCATCAGGATGTGGTCACCACAGAGAAGGCCCTCACCCTGACAGAGGAGAGGCAAGCCAACTTCAGGGCTGGACACCACCAAAAGATTGCATGATAAAGAAACACAATAAAAACAACAATTGTAAACCCATAAAGGTCACAATTTTAAAAACTCTGATTAGGATTGCTGCCCCGCCACCCAAGTAAATCAACCCAATGCAGTTTTAAATAAAACTGTCTTCAGCTGCCTCCTGACCGAGAAGGGGGCTAGGGGCACACCTCTCTGAGAAGGTTGTTCCATAATTGTGGGGCTGCCACTGAAAAGGCCCTCGTCATCAATGTTCCCTCTAAGCTGTGGAGTCTTGTGAGCAAAAATTATGTTTTGCGAGCTACTGGCATTAAAGAGGTGAGCGAGCGATTTGGCCGCTGCATTGATTAGTTTGCTCTGGAGTCCTCCTTCCTGAGCCGAGACAAAAAAGTGTGACCTGACAGCTTAAAAACTGTGAGCTGGCTCACACTAACTCAGCTTAGAGGGAAGACTGCTCATCATGTACCCACAAGAATGTACACACGTATATGATGAATATTCTCATAATATTCTTTTTGAAGTGAGCCCCGTTGAATAAGACCCGAGTAAGATTCTGAGTTTGGATCTTGGGATCGCTTGTGGCATTTGTTCCCACAACGGCTTCCTTGGCCATCGTCACACAGTGAAGATCCTTGGGCTGTGGCGGCAGCCGCTGCCAAAGCAATATTTAAAAAAACAAAAGAAAAAAGTTTGACAGAGCCAATCAGATCTCCACTGGCCAATCAGAACCCTGGAGGGGCAAAAGCCCCACCTGGCCCCACCCTCTTCCTAAAAACACTGGGTGGGCACCAGAAAAGGTGTTGGTGGATTCCATGGTACCCAGTGGCATCATGTTAAGGACCCCTGGCTTAAAATATGATGACCATTAAAATGTTGGTCCCTGGCTTTTCCCCGCTTTAAAGATTTTTGCAAGGCATGTATGAATAGATAGATAGCAGGGTTGAGCTGCGACCTTATGGTGGATCTTCCCCAGTCAGCCATGCCTTCTCCAACTTAAAAGGAGTGAAATACGATCTTCACTATGTTAGCTGGTTCTTTCCTCTGCCTTCCGACCACAGATATGACAAATGCTTCTAAAATTATAGTAGTTTCCCACACAGAAAGAGAAAAAAAGTTTGATGGCCTGAACGGCAGCTTCTTAGCAGGAACTCTGTTATTAGAACTGACCCAGGAGACCCAGGTTTGAATCCCTGCTCTGCCATG
>NW_015171651.1:4312-24938 GCF_001447785.1 Gekko japonicus
GTGTGGGGCCTGCGCGTCTGAAAGGGGGGAGGCTACCAGCCTGCAGGGATGTGTGGGCACAATTCAGATCAGGGAAAAAGGGGTGTAAGAAATCTTCCTCTTGCACCATATTGTCAACCTGAAAGGGTTTCACGGAGCGACTGTTTGCCCCGTACAGGGTTGCTAACTCCAGTTTGTGGAATACCTGGAGGTTTAGGGGCAGTGCCTTCAGAAGGAGGGGGAGGGGACAGAGGCCACCCACTGAAGCTGCTCTTCAGTGACCCAGACTAGGTGCCTTCAGCTCGCCTCTCAACCCTTTTGAAATTCATGCAGTGGGGTAGGTGAGGAATTGTGTGAGAAAGAGAAATCTGTCAGGGTGGCACCTAGCCCTCAGGCACCCCTCAGCACTCAGTTTGTGGGGATCCCAGCACCAGCTTGAGCTTCATTCTAGGGGCCTGCACACAAAATGAGCGCTGAGGGAAAGTTGCGTGGCCAGATTCTGGGAACCAGGCTTGAATCCCCATCGCCGTCATGGCAGCTCACTGGGATCTTGGGCAAGTCACCCAGTCTCAGGCCCAATCTGCATCTAGCATTCGCACCGCTGTTTTACCAAACCCACCTTGGAACAGAAATTCCCATCTGCATTGCATGCCATTTTCACTTTGATTGATGGTCGGATTTTATGGCAGTGTTAAGACTGCACACCGCTTTCACTTCCTTTGCTCTCTTGGTTTTACGGTACTGTCTTTATGGTTGGTTTTTTTGGCCATTCACGGGTGACTCTGCAGTCAGTAAGGCATTGGCTTGGGGTGTCTGAATGTGGTTTTGAGCCGCATCTTTTTCTGTTCCAGTCTGGTAAAACAATGGAGCGAATGCTAGATGCACAATGGGCTGCAGCCTCACCTACCTCACCGGGTTGTTGTTGTGAGGATAAAATGGAGGAGAGGAGAATGAGGCAAGCTGCTTTGGGTCTGTAATGATTTCTTGTTTCTCTCTGTGTGTGTCTCTTTAAAAGTTTGGTTGCATGGCTGTGATAGATAGACTAGAGTGGTTGAGAGAGGCAAGTATGGTATGATTGGTGGTTGACAGAGAAGGGGAGGGGTTTTGGAAGTGAATCTGAATGGATGAGTATGTATGTCAGTCAGTAGTTTCAGTTAGATGTGGACAGTTGATGTTCAGTTAGTAGTTAGACAAGAGTTCTGTGTTGAAGCAGTTATAAGCTGATAACTGAGGTAGTTCAGTGAGACAGGAAAGCTGAGTGTATAGGAAAAAGTTAATGAAAGTTTAATTGAAGACAAGTTATAGGAAAGGCTGTATGTCCTGATAAACCGGAGAGAAACAGTGAACATATATGACCTTGAGTTAAACAAGTGTTACAAAGTTACCTGAAAGATCCCTGTCAGTGAGGGATAAGATTGTGTGATACCAAAGCAATTGGTCATCATTTATACATTACTAGTTACATTGTACAACCCTCTTATTTTGTAGTTATTTCAATAAATCCTCTTTCATCCAAGTTTATACCAGTTCTGAATGAAATACTTCCCAGGACCACATAGATCCCTTTAAGCCTTGAACTCGGTCTACCAAATAAAAAAGAGCAATAGTGAAAGCATAAGGGTTTGGAAATCCTTAAAATTTCCTGGTGGCAGCCTTATATACCCAGTAAAACAAAAATAAAGAACACCTTTAAAGGGAAACCAGTCCTCCCCAATAAGGAGGAGGTCACAGGGTCCCTGTTGGGAAGAAAAGTGGGATAGAAATCGAGTAACTAATAATAATGGATTACGCTTCAAATTCAACAAGGCTGATAGGTTTTCCCCACATCATTTTTGGATTAAAACCAGTCGTGTACAATGTTGCATGCAACTCATATAGAGAAGAAGAAGAGAAGAGATTGGATTTATACTCCACCCTTCACAACCCAAAGAGTGGCTTACAAACTCCTTTCCCTTCCCCTCCCCACACCCTGTGAGGTAGGTGGGGCTGAGAGAGCTCTGACAGAAACTGCTCTTTTTCAAGAACAGCTCTTAGCAGAACTAGGGCTTGCCCAAGGTCATACAGCCAGGTGCAAGTGGAGGAGTGGGAAATCAAACCTGGTTCTCCCAGATTAGAGTCCGCGCACTTAACCACTACCCCAATAAATAAATACCACAAAATGTTCCAAAAGCTGAAGTATAAAAGTGTAATTACATAATGAGAATACATTTCTAAGGTTGAAGAAATACCCCGTTGGGAGCAGGGATCTGCTAGGCACAAACTGAGTAGCGGTGAATGGCCAAGGGGAAATCACTGCAGAGTCTGTGATGCGGTTTGGTAAACCACTGCTTGAAAAACTCTTCAGATTTGTTATGAGAAGCTGAAGGACTGCACGGTTCTCAAGTTTCTGTTGAATCCCTGCATTCCCCTGTCATTCTGCACAGCCTTTGAGGATGTTTGCTCCACAATTATCCCAGGGGTTGCCAAGCTCCAGGTGAGACCTGGAGATCTCTCCAGGATTAAACCTGACCTCCAGACTGCAGAGATCCGTTCCCCTGGTGAAAAAGGCTGCCAGTGGGATTTTGCTCATGACCACTAGGGTTGCCAGCTTTAGGAAATTTCTGGAGATTTGGGGGGGGGGGGGGGAAAGGGAAGGGTTTTTTTTTTTTATTTTTTATTTTTTATTTGGTAGGGTGCCAGCTTTAGGAAATTTCTGGAGATTTGGGGGGGGGGAGAGAAAAAGGCAAGGTTTTATTTATTTTATTTTTTATTTATAATTCGATTTATATCCCGCCCTCCCCTAAGGCTCAGGGTGGCTAACAATTGGGGCAAAAGCCATAATTAAAACAATTAAAACAAAATAAAAACATAACAATAGTATAACAAAATGCTGGTGCTCTGATGTTCCCAGTTCCAAGATGGGTTCTGGTAGGGTGGTTCCAGACCAACAACATAAGTCCCAAAGTGGCAGATAGCCAGTCTTCTTCCCAGGGCCCGCTTGCACCCTGATGGTATCTCTGCCAATTTTTGGCGAAGGTGCATTGATTGAATAGTAGCGGCGGCAGCTCCTACTCGAAAGCCTGGCAAAAGAGTTCCGTCTTGCAGGCCCTGCAGAACTGCGCAAGATCCCGCAGGTCCCGGATCTCCTCCGGGAGCTCATTCCACCAGGTAGGAGCTGCCACCGAAAGGCCCTGGCCCTAGTCTCAGCGAATTTGACATCCCTGAGGCCTGGGGTAGTCAAAAGATGTTATGTAAGGGGAGGGACCTTAGCAAGCATCATTTGTTTGTTTGTTTGTTTGTTTGTTGATTTATTAAACTCATATCCCGCCCTGCTCCACAAGTGGGCTCAGGGCAGCTCACAACATGTAAAATAATAATTAATATAAAAACAAACAATTTAAACAATCAGAGCAAGATGGCACAAAAGCACTAACAGTCCATTGTCTCCTGCAGCATTTTAACAGTCAGTAATAGGTAGCCTGGTTTATAGCAGGTTGTAAGCAGATGGGGTAGGTAGCCTGATATGCAGCAGTGCCCCATACGTAATAAAGAGTGAAAGGCACTGGGCGGGTACCAAAGGCAGGGTACCAAAGACAGGGGAGGCCGAGATGGTTTAATGCCCACCACCTCAACCAAAAGCCTGGTGGAAGAGCTCCATCTTACAGGCCCTGTGGAACTGTAATAGGTCTTGCAGGGCTCTGATCTCATGGGGGGGATTCTCCAACAGGCCGGGGCCAGACTTGAGAAAGCCCTGGCCCTGGTAAAGGCTAAGTGGATGTCTCTTGGGCTGGGGATTACCAGGACATGTTGGTCTGCAGAGTGCAAGGCTCTCCGGGCAGCCCCGTAGCTAGGGATTTGGGGAGAAGGTGGGGCCCACCAGCTAATTACATCAAAGGCTCCAGGGCAAGGGCATGCCTGCTTGACGTGCACCCACACAGCCCCCACCAGAGCCTTCCTCTGAGGTGAGCCAGAATCCCAATGTTAATAGACACTAAAAGGTCTATGAAAGCTGCTGTGTTTTTGTTGTTGTTGTTGTTTAAAAAAAGGAGAGCGGGGATCAAGCTTCCTCCCTCCCTCCTTCCCTGAGCCTACGAGCTTTTCCGAAGCCTGGCACAGGAAATCCAACAGGGGGAGCGAACTGCTGCAATCCGACCAATGCGTGTGTGACTCAGTCAACCACCGGTTGCTGCAAAGGTAAGGGTAAAGGTTTCCCTTGCTTGAAAGCTCTCCTGGCTCTCCTGAGGCATCCAGGATCACCCCAAGACTCCTCCCCCTTGGCGCTGGTACCAGTGATGCCCCAATGAGTGCTGGGAGCTGGATTCCCAATCCCACACCCCCACAGCTCAGGTACAGGACCTCCGTCTTCAGTAGGCTCTGCTGCAGCCATCCAATCATGGCCCCTAATGCCCTGTCCAAAATATCTGGGATGGAGGCCGTTAGGATGTCCATCAACAGATAAAGCTGGCTGTCATCAGCGTACTGATGGAAATCCAGCCCAGCCCCCCCAGACAAACTGGGCAAAGGGGTGCATAGAGATGTTAAACAGCATCAGAAAGAGGATTGCTCCCTCCAACACTCTGTATTCAAGCAGGTATGATGGGGACATCCTCTCCCCTAGTGCCACCCTTTGTCCCTAACCATGGAGAAGAGAGGAAAGCCACTGTAAAACAGTTCCCTGGATCCCTGCCTCGGCGGGGAGGGCGGGGTAAGAACATAAGAACATAAGAGACACCAATGTTGGATTAGGCCGAAGGCCCATCCAGTCCAACACTCTGTCACACAGTGGCCAGAAATACCAGTGCCATCAGGAGGTCCACCAGTGGGGCCAGGACACTCCATATGCTTATCTAATTCCCTTTTGAAGCCGTCCATGCTTGTAGCCGCCACCACTTCCTGTGGCAGTGAATTCCAAGTGTTAATCACTCTTTGGGTGAAGAAGTACTTCCTTTTATCCGTTCTAACCCGACCGCTCAGCAATTTCATGGAGTGCCCACGGGTTCTTGTATTGTGAGAAAGGGAGAAAAGTACCTCTTTCTCTACCTGCTCTTTCCCATGCATAATCTTATAAACCTCAATCATGTCACCCCTCAGTCGTCGTTTCTCCAAGCTAAAGAGCCCTAAGCGCCTTAACCTTTCCTCATAGGGAAAGTGTTCCAACCCTTTTATCATTCGAGTTGCCCTTTTCTGCACTTTTTCCAAAGCTATAATATCCTTTTTAAGGTGTGGTGACCAGAATTGCACACAGTATTCCAAATGAGGTCTCACCATTGATTTATATAGGGGCATTATTATATTGGCTGATCTGTTTTCAATACCCTTCCTAATAATCCCCAGCATAGCATTTGCCTTCTTTATTGCAGTCACACACTGTCTCGACATTTTCAGTGAGTTATCTACTACAACTCCAAGATCTCTCTCTTGATCAGTCTCTGCCAGTTCAGACCCCATCAACGTGTATTTATATTTAGGATTTTTGGCTCCAATGTGCATCACCTTGCACTTGGCCACATTGAACCCCATTTGCCATGTTGACGCCCACTTGCCCATCTTTGACAGATCCCTTTGGAGTGCCTCACAATCCTCACTGGTTTTCACCACCCTGAACAACTTCGTATCATCCGCAAATTTAGCCACTTCACTGCTTACTCCCCACTGCAAATCATTAAAGAACAAGGTAAAAAGCAGTGGACCAAGTACTGATCCCTGCGGTACCCCACTGCTTACCCCCCTCCACTGAGAGAACTGCCCATTTATACTCACTCTCTGTTTTCTATTAATTAGCCAGTTTTTGATCCATAAAAGGACTTGTCCTTTTATCCCATGATTTTTGAGCTCACTTAGGAGCCTTTGATGAGGGGTATAAATCTAACAAATAAATAAATACGTCAGCAAGGTGGTGGGTCAACAGATCACCCTCGACAATGTCGAACACTGCTGTCAGATCTAAAAGCAACAGCAGCGCCAACCCGCCTCAGTCCAGGTGCCTCTGAAGTTCAGCTGTGAGGGGTGACCAGAGCGGTTTCCATCAATGCTTCCTCTAAGCTAAGGAGTCTTGTGAGCAAAAATTCTACTTTGTGAGCCACTGGCATTAAGGTTGCGAGTGAGCGATTTGGCTGCTGCATAAATTAGTTTGCTCTGGAGCCTTCCTTCCTGAGCTAAGACAAAAATGTGTGAGCTGGAGGTTAAAAAAACTGTGAGCTAGCTCACATGAACTCAGCTTAGAGGGAACACTGGTCTCCCTCCCATGGCCTGGGCGGAAGCCAGACTGGAATGGATCCAGGGTGGAGGCATCATCCAAGAAGACCCCACCATAACCCATTCACAAGTTTGTTTTTAAATGGCAGAAATACCATCCTGAAACCTCATTAAAGGAACTGAGTGACAAGCCTGTGTCTGGGCTGAACCATTTCGGAGTGCAGGGGCTGACTTGATGGTTTCTGCATACTAAAAGAAAACCTAGCACGCACGTAGAAATCTACTTTGACAGGGAGAATAGTTCCAGTGTAGTCTTTGTTCTTAGGGATGCCAGTTTATCTATGCAAAATACACACCTCTGCTTTCTTCCCCACACAGCTGCGAGGCAAACTGAGGCTGCACTCTATGGACAGAGTGATGAGATCTTTGACACACCTCCCCAAAGGGTGAGTGCAGCTTCTTTGAAGATAGTGTGGTAGGTGCTACAAAGTAGCTCAAGGAACGGCAGTTGTGCTTGCATTAATCATTTCCCACTAAAAGCAAACATGGCCCCACTGCTGGACCTCCTGACGGCACCTGGTATTTCTGGCCACTGTGTAACACAGAGTGTTGGACTAGATTGACCTGATCCAACATTGGCTTCTCTTATGTTCTTGTGTATTTCTATCCCGCCTTATTTTCTTAGACTCAATGGATGTTTAGCCCTCTCAAAAGCAAGAGGGTCACTAGTTCCATAGCTGGTTTCCTCCTCTGCACTGGTTATTTTTGTCATTCCAGAACTATTTAGTAATCCAAGATTAGTTAGTAGCACACAGGGGTGCTACTGTAGCCCAAACCTTGATGAGAATTTCAGCTAGTTTTGTCAAAACTCTTTTGTCAGCCCCCTCCCAATTTCTCAGGCATTTTTGCTGTGGGGGAGTTCCTTCCTCCCCCCTCCAACACACTCCCCCTGGCTCTGTCAGCAGCAGATCTCCCAGGATACCTCATGCCTAACCTTGTTTGTTTTCTCCTCGCTGGCCACCATTCCCCCTTTTAGCAGCAAGATGCAACCCAAATAAATAACACGGGCTGTGGAAAACCTTGCTCTGGCAGGCTTTTTCTGTTAGGCTGTCAATGACATTTCTGCTTCTAGTTCCAAGGGTGTTGTGTGGTTCATGAAACCATTTAGCATGTGAGAACAGGTCCATTTTCAGCCTTATCTCTATGCGTGGCACTTCCTGGCTGGGAAGGGGGCCAGAAGCCAGCCGCGTGTTCTCCTCTCGCGAGTTTCCCTGAATCCCTCCTAGCTCAAACAGTTAGTCATGTTCACATGTCATAACAGAACAAAATTTAGGTCCCGTGGTAGCTTAAAGATGAACAAAACTTTCCAAAGTATAAGCTCTCATGAGTCAAAGCTCACTTCATCAGATACCAGATTTGACTCACAAGAATTTGTCCCCATGAAAAATATTGTTGGTCTTTAAACGGATTGTGAAGTATCCTCCTCACTCTGGTAAAGGGGACCTATATGACTTCTGTCATCCCCTTACCTTTTACCTCAGGAGCCCAAACCTTTCCTGACAGATATAAAAATATGGCACCGATAGTGTGGTTTTAAATAAAATAAGAAGTAAGATTTATTCTTTATAAAATGGGTAGGGAAATGGGAAAATGGTTTTTAAAGGTCTTATATGATCTAAACAGTTGGCAACCAGCCAGTTCCCAACATGAACTCTATTAACACTGTTGAAGGTTTCTTAAAAGTCCGGCAGAGATAATAAGAACAACAAACCCTCTAAGATATTTCTTTGCAGATGACACAAAATTACTCCGAATGATGACTGTGAAAAGCTCCAAGGGGACCGCCACAAACTGCCACAAAAATATAAGCAGGCAGCTGTAATGTTACAGATCATATACAATGTGATGTCTAACTCAAGGCTCCCCAGTTGTGCTGGAGATCTGTCTGTCCCTAAGACTTTCCCCTGGATGATAGAACTCCAGTCCTTCCCTGTGTGTGTGCTGGTGTTTCTCTTTTAAACATAGGTCTGCCCTTTGGACTCTGGCAAAACCTCTCCACAGAGTCTGATCTGTCCCTCTACTCTGTGACACCCTGTCACTGTGCCACAGGCTGAGAGGTTTCCCTCAGAAGGAAGCCACCCCAAAGCCCCTTCTCAATAACTCTCTCCCAGAACTGAGCCTTTCCAACTGTCTCCCACTCTCCAACTGCCTCCAACCGACTCCCCTTTCCCCCTCCGAGGCCCCTCCTGGATGCATTCCGTTGTCATGGAATCACCAATCAGAGAGAGCCTCTTCCAATGCCTACACTCAGACTGGTTTTACTTAGTTCTGGGTTGCCAACCTCCAGGTGGTAGCTGGAGATCGCCTGCTATTACAACTTATCTCCAGGAGACAGGGATCAGTTCGTCTGTAGACAATGGCCGCTTTGGAAATTGGACTCTATGTCATTATTTCCCAAACCCTGCCCTCCTGAGGCTCCACCCCCCAAATCTCCAGGTATTTCCCAACCTGGAGCTGGCAGTCCTAGTGATACTTAGGGCTACTAAACTCCTAGCTGGGAGATTCCTGGAGATTTGGGGGCAGGGCTTGGGAAGGGCACCCAAAGATCTTTCCCCCTCTCAGTCTCAGCAAGTTCAGACCCCCATTAGCCTATACTGCCCAAGTTGGGATTTATTTGATCCAATGTGCATCCCCTTACACTTACCCACACTGGACTTCATTTGTCACGTTGTCACCCGTTCACCCAGTTTGTGGCGGTCCCCTTGGAGCTCTTCACAGTCAGTCTTCACAGTCATCATTCTGAGTAATTTTGTGTCATCTGCAAACTTGGCCACTACACTGCTTTCCCCTAGATCCAGATAACTTACGAATAATATAAATAGTAACGTAACGGTAACGGTAACGGTTCCCTTGCTCAAAAGCCTGTCGAATCCGACTCTAGGGTTGCTGTGCTCATCTCCGTTTCAAATCCGAAGATCCAGCGCTGTCCGTAGACGTTTCCGTGGTCATGTGGCCGGCATGACTAAACACCAAGGCGCACGGAACACTGTTACCTTCCCACTGAAATGGTCCCTATTTATCTACTTGCAATTTCTTGCTTTCGAACTGCTAGGTTGGCAGAAGCTGGAACTAGAGATGGGAGCTCACTCCATCATGCGGCACCCGGGTCTCGAACTGCTGAACTACTGACCTTCCATAGCCTGCAGTTCAGCGTCTTAACCACTTGAGCCACTGCAGCTCCTAATATAAATAGTACTGTCCCCAAAACAGACCCTTGTGGGACCCCAAACCTTACTTCCCTCCATTGTGGGAACTCTCCATTGATTTCTACTATTTGCTTCCTGTCATCTAACCAATTTTTAATCCATAAGAGAACCTGCCCTCTCATCCCATCACTGCTAAGTTTACGCAGGAGTCTTTGGTGAGGTACTTTGCTTGGGCTGACCACGGTTTTGCAATGAGGAAATCTAAACAAGTGGGAAGCCTAGCCTGCCTATTCATATTAAACTATTCACTTAGGGAGGGGGGAACACCATCAAATAACAGAATGTATTTTAGTTTACTGAAAAAGACAACAACCACAACAAAAAAGCACACATTTTTACCTTGTCAAAAAAAAAAAAAAGTGCACTCAGCTATTGAAGCATAAAGAAATCCTTCCTAATTTGGATTTTGGGAAAAATAACCCAAGGCAGGGCAGGACAAATTTGCAAATTGGAGAACCGCAAAATAAATCATACGTTTCAAGTTTGGCCATCCCTGCTTGGTTGATATCATAAGAACATAAGAGACGCCAATGTTGGATCAGGCCAAAGGCCCATCCAGTCCAACACTCTGTATCACACAGTGGCCAAAAATACCAGGTGCCACCAGGAGGTCCAGCAGTGGGGCCAGGACACTAGAAGCCCTCCCACTGTTGCCCCCCCCAAGCACCAAGAATACAGAGCATCACTTGCCCCAGACATAAGAACATAAGAGAAGCCATGTTGGATCAGGCCAAAGGCCCATCCAGTCCAACACTCTGTCACGCAGTGGCCAAAAATACCAGTGCCATCAGGAGGTCCAGCAGTGGGGCCAGGACACTAGAAGCCCTCCCACTGTTGCCCCCCCCAAGCACCAAGAATACAGAGCATCACTTGCCCCAGACATAAGAACATAAGAGAAGCCATGTTGGATCATGCATAATCTTATAAACCTCGATCATGTCACCCCTCAGTCGTCTTTTCTCCAAGCTAAAGAGCCCTAAGCGCCTTAACCGTTCCTCATAGGGAAAGTGTTCCAACCCTTTTATCATTCGAGTTGCCCTTTTCTGCACTTTTTCCAAAGCTATAATATCCTTTTTAAGGTGTGGTGCCCAGAACTGCACACAGTATTCCAAATGAGGTCTCACCATTGATTTATATAGGGGCATTATTATATTGGCTGATCTGTTTTCAATACCCTTCCTAATAATCCCCAGCATAGCATTGGCCTTCTTTATTGCAGTCACACACTGTCTCGACATTTTCAGTGAGTTATCTACTACAACTCCAAGATCTCTCTCTTGATCTGTCTCTGCCAGTTCAGACCCCATCAATGTGTATTTATATTTAGGATTTTTGGCTCCAATGTGCATCACCTTGCACTTGGCCACATTGAACCCCATTTGCCATGTTGACGCCCACTCGCCCATCTTTGACAGATCCCTTTGGAGTGCCTCACAATCCTCACTGGTTTTCACCACCCTGAACAACTTCGTATCATCCGCAGATTTAGCCACTTCACTGCTTACTCCCAACTCCAAATCATTAATGAACAAGTTAAAAAGCAGTGGACCAAGTACTGATCCCTGTGGTACCCCACTGCTTACCCCCCTCCACTGGGAGAACTGCCCATTTATACTCACTCTCTGTTTTCTATTAATTAGCCAGTTTTTGATCCATAAAAGGACTTGTCCTTTTATCCCATGATTTTTGAGCTTGCTTAGGAGCCTTTGATGAGGAACTTTATCAAAAGCTTTCTGGAAGTCAAGGTAAACAATATCTATTGGATCCCCCTTGTCCACATGTTTGTTCACCCCCTCAAAGAACATTAACAGGTTAGTGAGACAAGATCTTCCCTTACAGAACCCATGCTGAGTCTGCCTCAATATATCACCCTGAGAAGAAGCATCTTCCGTTTCACAATCTCCGACTTGTGTATGTGTATAGGGGATTACTGATAGGCTTGCCATAGGTTTCTCATCAGATTATTTTGTTGCTGTACTTCATTGAAACTTTCTTACACACAAAGAATTGTGTGTAACTAATATGGTGGTAACTCAAAACACGACATGAAGTGTAACTTTTCTGGAATTCAGAAAGACATTCTGGGGTGGTTTGCTACTGGCTGACACTCAGGCCTGTAGCTGTGGTGGGTCATAGAATCTCTCCTTATATATAATTGAATAGTGGGTGCCAAAGTTCTAATTCTAAAATGCACTCCCTTAGTGTATGGCTGATGGCACTGCTCCTCAGCATATATCGCCACCAATCAGAAGGCAAAGCCCGGGTCCCGCCCACACCACAACTGCTGCGACAACCTGGTCTTTTGCATATGGAAGCTGATTGGACTTCAGTCCATTCCACACCTCAAACCCCCCCCCCCCGCAAGGCAGTTGGAATGTCAGTTGCATATGGAACCTGCTGTATTCTGGTGGTGTGCAGGTCCCAGGTTCATGTTTTAAAAGCAGACTGACACTGTTTGCCCAAAGCCAGAGCACTCTCCCAGAGCCTCTTTCTAGATCCCAGTGTATTTATTTCCGCAACGGGCATTATCTCACAACTTTAATGGCAGTCGCTCACAAAGTATAATTTTTGCTCACAAGACTCAACAGCTTAGAGGGAACATCGGTCCCAGGTTCATGTTTTAAAAGCAGACTGACACTGTTTGCCCAAAGCCAGAGCACTCTCCCAGAGCCTCTTTCTAGATCCCGTTGTACTTATTTCCACAACGGGCCTTATTTCTAGTCATAGAATATTGGAAGAGACCATACAGGTCATGTAGTCCGACCCCCTGCACTCTGCAGGAGCATAGCCGAAAGATAGCCCTACAACGTACCCGAAAGATGGTCGTCCAGCCTCCACTTGAAAGTGTCCAGCGAAGGAGCACCCACCACCTCCCAAGGCAGACTGTTCCACTGCTCAACCACTCTTACAGTTAGGAAGTTTCTCCTGATATTTAGCCGGTAATGACTCCCTTGTAATTTCCACCCATTAAATCTAGTCTTGCAATCCGGAGCAAGAGAGAAGAGATCTGCTCCATCTTCTACATGACAGCCCTTCAAATACTTGAAGACTGCAATCATGTCCCCTATAAGCCTTCTCTTTCCCAGGCTAAACAGACCCAACTCTTTCTGCCTTTCCTCATAAGACTTGGATTCCAACCCTCTCACCATCCTGGTTGCCCTCTTCTGGACATGCTTGAGCTTGTCAACATCCTTCCTAAAATGTGGTGCCCAAAACTGGACACAGGACTCCAGGTGAGGCCTGACCATAGCAGAATAGAGTGGGACGACCACCTCCCATGATCTGGACACAATGCCTCTGTTAATGCATCCTAAGAGTGCATTAGCTTTCTTTGCAACCGCATCACACTGAAGCTCATGTTTAGCTTGTGACCGGAGGGGGGAACACCATCAAATAACAGAATGTATTTCAGTTGATTGAAAAAACAACAACCACAACAAATAAGCACACATTTTTACCTTGTTAAAAAAAAAAAAAAAGTGCACTCAGCTATTGAAGCATAAAGAAACCCCTCCTAATTTGGATTTTGGGGGAAGATAACCCAGGGCACGGCAGGACAAATTTGCAAACTGGAGAACCGCAAAATAAATCATATGTTTCAAGTTTGACCATCCCTACTTGGTTGATATCACCTTGAGTCCTCCCAGGGCCCGACGCCTCGAGTTACTGCAAGGACCCAGTGACTCCCTGGCCCCCTTTCCCCACCACCACAAGCAGCGGGCCGGCCAGCCAGTACACGGGCTGTCTGCCAATCGTAGCCCTTTGCTGGCACCCTCCTCCTTTTCCTGGAGCTGCACCACCAGCCAGGCCCCATAAGTCTCCTCCTCAGCTGCCTACAGTTGTCTGTTGTCGCCATCACCCACCAACCCCGGCAGCTCCGTCTCGGAGCTGGACTACTGGCGGCCGGAGCAGCCACTCTTTGCACTGGCCAGAGAGTTGATCTGCTGCTGCTTCCACCCAGAAACCAATGATGCAGTGGAGTGGTGAACTATCCTCATGGGCCAGTGAGTGTCTTCACTTCCCCAGCCGTAGAAGAATAGTAAACCAGCTCAGCCCCCGCCCCAGGGGCTGGTGAAAGGCCAGGGCAGCCATGGCCTCTTGGGCCTGGAGTGACTCACTTCTTCCTCCCCCCCACCCGTCCCCCTGCAGCCACCCATTTCCTGCACCAGGTGAAGTCCAAGTGCCACTTTGCCAACGGGATGGTGGGGGGTGTCTGGTTGCTTTGCTGCCTGCCTTCCCCACCTGCCCCCTGTAAAAGAAATGGGGGGTGAGGCTTGAAGAAGGGGGTCAACTGAATTAACGGTAAGCTCAAGTGGTTAAGACGCTGAACTGCAGGCTGTGGAAGGTTAGTAGCTCAGAGGTTTGAGACCTAACTTGCCGCATGATGGAGTGAGCTCCCGTCTCTGGTTCCAGCTCCTGCCAACCTAGCAGTTCGAAAGCAAAAAATTGCAAGTAGATAAATAGGTACCACTTCGGTGGGAAGGTAACAGCGTTCCATGCGCCTTGGTGTTTAGTCATGCCGGCCACATGACCACAGAAACATCTTCGGACAGCGCTGGCTCTTCGGCTTTGAAATGGAGATGAGCACCGCAACCCTAGAGTCGGACTCGACTGGCTTTCGAGCAAGGGAACCTTTACCTTTTTTAAACAAATTTAATTTCATCAAGTTATGTGCCCCTTAAGAAATTTAAATGCCCCCCCCCGATGAAAGAAATCCTGGCTACAGGCCTGCTGCCTCTGCATAGCAACCCCGGACTACCTTGGTGGTCTCCCATCCAAGTACTAATCAGGGTTGGCCCTGCTTAGCTTCCAAAGTCTGATGAAATTGCACTTAGATGTTCATATTTCTGCTCTCTGGAATCCGAAATAGTTTTTGCACAGAAATATGGAAAGAGCCACAGGGCTAACAAAAAGTCTTCAACTTGACTGAGCCTCACAACAAAAATCTGTGATGGCAGAAAAGTGTTACTTGCTACAGATATCTATACTTCAGGGGTGAGGCAGAATTAGCTTCCTCCGAAAGGAGTCCCTGCATCTGAGCAGATCAACTTTCTGGCAATTCCTGAGGCATCCCTACATCACTTCTGGGTTCCCCCTAGAAGTGATCTGGCAGCACAGATGGTGCCAGGTTGTTTTGTTTGTTTTTTCCTTGGCGTAGTGGTGGGCAAAGGGAGTTGGCAGCCCTACTTCAGCCTGGATCTGAGTCAATCGCGTACTGAGCACACTCCTCCCAGGCAGACAATTAAACAAAACAAAACCAGGATCCCTGGGGGCCAAACTGGCCTGGAGAAGAATCGCTTCCTGACCCCCAAAGTGGCGATCAGCACTTCCCTGGGCGGGTAAGAAAGGGCCACAAGAAGTAAGCACTGAGGCGACCCTCCCTCCCCTCCCTCTCATGATATGCCTAAGTTCACACAATCAGCATTGCTAGTGGCCATCTAGCCTCTGTTTAAAAACCTCCATAGAAGGAAGAGCCCACCACTGCCTGAGGAAGCCTGTTCCACTGAGGAACTGCTCTAGCTGTCAGGGAGTTTTTTCTTAATGTTTAGTTGAAAGCTCTTTTGATTAATTTCCACCTGTTGGTTCTGGTCGGACCTTCCCTTCAAGTCCTTGAAGATGGTTATCATACCACCTCTCAGTTGTCTCCTCTCCAAGCTAAACACACCCAGCTCCTTCCACCTTTCCTCATGGGATTTGGTCTCCAGACCCCTCACCATCTTTGTTGCCCTCCTCTGGGCACGTTCCAGCTTATCTATATCCTTCTTATATTGTGGTGCCCAAAACTGAACACAATACTCTAGGTGAGGTCTAACCAGAGCAGAGTAAAGCGGTACCATCACTTCACATGATCTGGACTAGAGGTGTGCATTTGGTATTTCCAAGCAAAATCAATACCCCAGTCATTCCATTTTGGCATGATTCCGGCACTAGTTAAGCGGAACCAGATTCTCTGATCTGATTCAGTTTACCTATAAAATAATCCCAAATTAATTCGGGAATCCCGAATTTTATGGCTCCATTATACCCTATGGGGGCCATTATAGTCAATGACAAATCTCCTAGGGTGTATTTATGTAGGCTTGTGGGGAAGAGATTTGAGGCAGAGGCACCAAATATGCCGTGTAGCTGCTGGACCCTCTCCCCAGCACAACCAGTGCCACTCTGGCAGTGCCAAAACCCAGCAAGACTAAGGTCAAATCTGAGAATCTCCATTGATTTTGGTGGTGGTGGTGGTGGTGGTGGTGGGAAACAAGGCAGACATACAGCAAGCCCAGAGAGTCTCTGCTGTAGAAGGTGTGGGGTGTGGGGAAGTGTTGTGGCATGATGTGCGGGAAAGGGGCATGTTTGCAAGGCCAGCAGCAGAACCAGTGCAATTTGCCCAGCAGAACCAGTGCCACTCTGGCAGTGTTAAAACCCAACAGGACTAAGGCCAAATTTGTTGGACCTTGGCACTGCCACAATGGCACTGGTTCTGCTGGGCAAATTGCACTGGTTCTGCTGCTGGCCTTGCAAACATGCCCCCTCCTTCACACTTCACTTTCTGCTTCAGAGACTCTCTGAAAGAATCCGCTGGGCTTTTTTTTTTAATGCCTGCCTTGTTTCCCTACCACCACCATTGGAAACAATGGAGGATGGGGGCACCCTCTTTGGGTGCCCATAGAATTGGACCCCCAGTCCAAGCTTTTTGAAACTTGGGGTTCTTTTGGGGAGAGGCTTCAGCAGCTACACTGCAAATTTGGTGCATCTAACTCAAACCCCCTTCCCCCCCCCAGCCCACTGAAGATACCCTAGAAGATTTGTCATTGACTATAATGGCCCTATAGGGTCTAATGGAGGTGAAAAATTCAGGATTCCTGAATTTTACCGGCATTCCAATACAATACCAATACAGGAATCCAGGTTTTCAAGGCAATGCTAATTTTTTAAGGGTCCAGAAACCCCAAATCCGAAAAATACCCGTTTGTTTTCTTGCACATCCCTAATGGACTCTATATTTCTGTTGATATAGCTCAAAATTACATTTGCCTTTTTAGCTACCACATCACAGTGCTGACTCATGTTCAGTGTATGGTCCACTAAGACCCCTAGATCCTATTTGCATGTACTACTGCTGATAGGTCTTCCCATCCTATAATTATGCATTTGATTTTTCCTACCAAAATGCAGAACTTTACATTTATCCCCATTGAAATGCATTTTATTTGTTTTAGCCTAGTATTCTAGCCAGTCAAAATCATCCTGTATCCTGACTTTGTCTTCTACCATATTTGCTACCCCTCCCAATTTAGTATCATCTGCAAATGTAATAATGATTCCCTCTATTCCTTCATCCAAATAATTGATAAAATGTTGAACAGAACAGGTCCCGGGACAGATCCCTGAGGCAATCCACTTGTCACTCCTCTCCGAGAGGATGAGGAACCATTAACAACCACTCTTTGGGTGTGATCTGTCAACCAATTACAGATCCACCTAACAGTAATAGGATCCAAACCACATTTTACCAACTTGTCAACCAGAATATTATGTGAAACCTCCCAAATTCTAAAAATTATTTGTCAGGAAGCTAACACACAGAATGACCTCCTTACATGTTATAATAGACTTGTGCGGGAATTTAAAACTATTCTATGTGAACCTAAAGGCCAACCCACAACACCCCACAGGAGATCTAAACCCTGGTTCGATGTGGATTGCCAAAAAGCAAGAAAAGATCTTTCTGTCCTTTATTATCAGTTTAAGAAATTAAGTGGTGACCAAAGATTTGTAATCCTACAGGAACTCTGGTCACACACACACACAAAAAGGATTACAAACACCTAATCAAACAAAAGGGGGGGGGGGAATTACACCAAAGCTCTTTGGGCAGAATTAATTCTGGCTTCCAAACAGAAAATCTCTTCCCATTTTTGGAGATTGGTCTCGGATAAGAAACAAAATACTCTCTCCCAGTCTGATTTCCCCAATAATGCCCTGCAAATGGATTACTTTTTTTGAGCAATTGTATATAGATTCCCCCCCCCCAACCCCAGTGACAATTGTCAACTTTGAGAACCTGCCTCCTTGGTTTCTCAAGAGGAAATTAAATTTTATATTGTTCAATTAAAATCTGCTAAGGCTCCAGGGTCTGATGGACTGCCATCTGAACATTTTAAAGAAAATATTGATTGGTGGGCACCTTTCCTTGCAGCCCTTTTTACTTTATTGATTCCTCAGGCCTTATTCCCCTAGAATGGAATAGTGGTCCCCATATTCAAAAAGGGAACAAGCGAAGAATCTGCAAACTATCGACCTATTAGCCTCTTACGTATATGTAGCAAATTATATGCTAAACATCTTCTGGTAAAGCTTGAAGACTGACTGATTCACGAAAATGTGATTGTGACAGAGCAAGCTGGTTTTAGAGAGTATAGATCCACCCTGAACCACTGTCTTACTATTCAACATCTTATAGAAAATACGCTGCTAAAGGCACTAATTCACTTTTTGCTGCCTTCATTCATCTGAAAGCAGCTTTTGACTCAATATCGAGGTCGGAATTTTGGGCAGGTTTAGAGGCTTCCTCAATTGACAGAAGGCTCCTCTTTTTGTTGCACGGTCTTCATGATAATACTCATTTTCAGGTTAGGCTTAATAGGAAAGGAAATTTATCAGACCCTATCAACACCTATAGGGGAGTTAGGCAGGGTTGCTTATTAGCCCCTTCCCTGTTTAATCTATATATTAATGATATAGTAAGTCATTTGGACTCCCCCAGTTTACATCCACCAAAACTTCAACAACAACATGTTTCTATCTTATTGTATGCGGATCTTAGCAAGAAAACCGGTTGGCCTTAGGAGAGCTCTCAGAAAGTTTGCAGATTTCTGTAATAACAAGGAATTCATAATACATTTTCAAAAGATCAAGGTTATGGCCTTTGGGCCTAGACAAAAGAAAAGGATTTGGTCTCTAAATGGGCACAGAGCAGGTTTCCTACTTTAAATAAAGTGTGGAGTGAAGGACGCGGAGAAATGAAACAGCTCGGCACCCTTCCAGCCTTTGACCCATCCCAAGGGTGGCCGGCAGTGGGGCCGGGATTAAGAACCCTCCTCCGTCATTGGTGTTGTGCAACGCCAGGTCCATTAACAACAAAGCCGAAGTCTTGCGGGACTTTGTGCAAGAGCAGCAAGCAGACCTGGCGTGCATGACCGAGACCTGGGTGCAGGAGGGTGAGACAGTCGCGCTCGCCCAACTTGCTCCTCCAGGATACTCGGTCCTCCACCAATCATGGACCAGAGGGCGGGGGGGAGGAGTGGCGCTTTTCATTCGGGAGGCTTACTCTGTCAGGGTGCTCCCACGGGCAGAGATCACTCTATGTGTGTCGGCGCGATGCTGGAGGCTGAGGAGAGTTTGGCTATTTGGTTGGTGTACCGACCACCTAAAGCGTTGGCCAATAGCCTGCCATCCCTGCTGGAGGCCGTATCAGGCCGGGCGTTGGAGCACCCTAGGCTGCTTGTCTTGGGTGATTTCAACGTCCATGCTGAGGACATGACCTCTAGCCGGGCTATGGACCTAGTGTCGTCCATGGCGGCACTGGGACTCTCCCAGGTCGTTTCGGCCCCTACGCATCGGGCCGGTCACACGCTCGATCTGATCTTTGCGGCAGGAGTGGTGGTGGACCGGATCACTGCTCTGGCAGTGCCATGGTCGGACCACCATGTCCTGAGGGCCCGTCTGAATATCCCATACCTTGTTTAAGTGGCGAGCTGATTTTGGCTTGCCCGCGGAGCCAAATGGACCCGGTGCTGCTCCAGATGGCTCTGCGGGATCCAAGCCCCCCTGGCGGCTCATTAGAAGAGCTGGTGGAGGATTGGAATGGCTGACTCTCCTCAGCTATCGATGAGATCGCTCCCAGGCGCCCTCTCCGCACTCGTGATAGGCGAGCGCCGTGGTATACCCAGGACTTGCACTCGCTGAAGCAAGAACTGAGATGGCTAGAGAGACGGTGGTGCCATGCTCGCGATGAAGTGTCAAGAACATCCTACAGGACGTTTATGAGATCCTATGTGATGGCATTTAGGACCGCAAAGAGGGATTTCTATGCAACCACGATTGCATCTGCTGGCTCACGCCCAGCCCAATTATTTAGTGTGATTCAGTCTTTGACAGCTCTGCCACGGGGCAGGCAAAATGCTAAGGAATTGGACATTGGCTGTGAGGCTTTTGCGAGCTATTTCGCAGATAAAGTCTTGGCACTCCGCCATGACCTCCCCGCCACAATTGATATAGTTAGGGAACTTGAGGCCCCTTGCATGTTTTTGGGGCCAGGTTTAGTGTGTTTTGACCCACTCAGTCTGGAGGAGGAGTCTGACAGGTTGTTCGTATCTGTGCGCCCAACCACATGCGACCTTGATCCGTGCCCCTCCTGGCTGGTTAAAGCAGGCCACGAGGGACTACGAGGTGCTCTATGGGAGATTGTCAACAAGCAACAAGCTCTCAAGGAAGCAATGGTCCATCCTCTTCTGAAAAAACCATCTGTGAACCCGGCCAAATTAGCCAACTATCGGCCGGTTTCTAATTTGCCTTATTTAGACAAACTTATTGAGAGGGCGGTGGCATCACAGTTACAGGACTACCTGGATGAGGCTTCCATCCTCGATCCCTTCCAGTCCGGTTTCCGCCCGGGTCACGGGACGGAGACGGTACTGGTCGTGCTGTCTGACCACCTCCGTAGGCATCTGGATCGAGGCGGCATGGCGGCACTGGTGCTGTTAGATCTGTCAGCTGCATTTGATATGGTAGACCACCAGTTGCTGGCCTGCTGCCTCGCCGACGTGGGAATTCAGGGGCTTGCCCTTCAATGGCTCACCTCTTTTCTCCAAGGTCGGGACAGAGGGTGGCGATGGGAGATCAGCGGTCCCAAAGGCACCCCTTGGAATGCGGAGTGCCCCAGGGAGCTGTGCTGTCTCCGATGTTGTTTAACATCTACATGCGCCCCCTTGCCCAGATTGCCCGGAGGTGTGGGCTCGGGTGTCATCAATATGCTGATGATACCCAGCTCTATCTGATGTTGGGCGGCCAGTCGGTCTGCGGTCCTGATGACCTAGCACGGGCGTTGCAGGCCATGGCTGGTTGGCTCAGACTGAGTCGGTTGAAATTAAACCCGGCAAAGATGGAGGTCCTGGGCCTGTGTCGGACTGGCCGAGAGTTGGGACACCTTATCC
>NW_015171651.1:24963-55757 GCF_001447785.1 Gekko japonicus
GCGAAGACCTGGCCACTGTGATCCATGCGACGGTCACCTCGAGGCTGGACTACTGTAACGCTCTCTACTTGGGGCTGCCTTTGTTGCAAATCCGGAAGCTGCAGCTAGTGCAGAATACTGCAGCTAGGCTGTTGATGGGCCTCTCCAGGCGAGACCACATCCGGCCGGTGCTGTAAGCGCTTCACTGGCTGCCAATAGCATACCGGATTCGCTTCAAAGTGCTGGTGCTCACCTTTAAAGCCCTGAATGGCCAGGGTCCGGCTTTCCTAAGGGACCACCTCTTCCCGTATGTTCCCTCAAGACCCCTGCGATCGGGGAATCTCCATCGCCTTGAAGTACCAGGCCCCCGAGTCGTTAAGTTGTCCCACACCAGAGCCAGGGCGTTTTCGGTGGCAGCTCCTACCTGGTGGAATGATCTCCCGGAGGAGATCAGGGCCCTGCAGGACCTCATACAGTTCCGCAGGGCCTGCAAGATGGAGCTCTTCTGCCAGGCCTTCGAGTAGGAGCCACCACCACCACTATTCCATCACCAAGATTTCATCTTTCATCTACCCCAGTGTGAGGAGGCGGTGGGTGTTGCCCGATTGAGCCGTGAAACAGCACTCCTGGTGCTCATGTTTTAAAGAAAATCTGCCATCAATGCGATTTGTTGCGCATCTTGGTTATCTTATGTAAATCATTGTAGCACTGTTTTTAATATGTTATGTAACATTGTTTTATTGTCTTAAAAAATTTAAACCCTATTTGTTAGCCGCCCTGAGACACTATGTGTAGGGCGGGATACAAGTCGCAAAATAAATAAAAATAAATAAATAAAAATACTTAGGTATGGTCCTTCAATCAAATGGGTCTAGGAAAGCCCATATCCAGTACGTTGCCTCCCAAGGGGAAAGAACAGCCAATGCTATTCTTAAGTTCTATCACACCAAAGGGGCCTATTATATGACAGTGGCCCCAAAACTTTTTCAAGCAAAGGCAGTTGGGCAGATGCCCTATGGCACTTTTATTGGGCCTCCTTCCTCTAGTTTTGCCCCTTTAGTCCAAATTTTTTAGAGCAGTTCAATTTTAGAGTGTATCAAATGCACTGATCCATTTAGAGACAAGTGTTATATCAATGGAAGCCAAAATTACTTTAGCTTCAGTATTGGCTTAAATTAAATTTCTGCCCTCAGCGACTAACCCACCTGCTACTCTCAGACAACTTCCAATCCAAATGCCTGAGAGCAGTTCATAACAAACTACATGCTCTCAGAATCTCCCCCCAAGCAATTCTGAGTATGCTCTGGGATGTGGTGAAATTAGCCCTAAAGCAGAGAATGATGGACATGGAGAGACAGCAGATCTCAGTAGATGTCCTAAGTTTAGAGCCCTGGATTCTGTCAGATATCACGTGCAACCCATGTCCTATTTATCGCAGCTTGATATTCACAAGTTTAGGAAAGCCTTCACATTAGCTAGATGTGAGGCTTTCCCCTCCACACTGCATGAGGGCAGATTCAAAAGGATCCTCACTAAATACAGATTTTGCCAATGTGGCTCAGGGGAGATAGATAATAGATATGGTGGGACAAAGACATGCTGACCAGTGTATTTTATATATATACTGTTTAAAGTCAGTTATATGAATGTTTCATCTAAGTATGGGCATCTTATGGCTTGTTGTCATAATAATAAATGAACCTGAACCTATGTGGAACATTATCAAAAGCCTTACTAAAATCAAGATAAACTATGTCTACAGCATGCCCCTGATCCAGCAAGGTAGTAACTTTCTTGAAAAAAGAGATATGGGTCCCGGTCACACGGAGCATTAGCCACGCTACAGAGACGGAAGATAGGTGGATTTTCTGGACGTGATCACACTGCCACATCTGGGAAGTGTAGAGCTACCGTGGCTCACCCGAGGCTTCCCGCCAAAGATGCAGGGTAAAAAACTAGTACCTCAGAGGTACTAGTTTCCAGAAACCGCGGGGCAAGGGCGGGCGCCTGATCGCATTTCCAGTGGAATCCCGTGGTATCCAGCGCCCGCTCATGTCCCGTCGCAAAGAAGGTGTTTTTTTTAACGTCTCCACAGGATGTGCACAAGCACCCACCAGCTCAACGCATACTTGGGTTTTAAAAACAACAACAACCCTTCTTTGCCACGCAGTCTGATCGGCACCTCCCTAGGCTCCCCCCCAACCACCGGATGTTGGTGGGACGTGTGATCCCGCAGCCGTGTGGTAGTTCGCTTCGGGGCAAACAGCCACGCCTCCCCCCCCCCCGCGATATCCGGCCTGTGTGACCAGGGCTTTGGTTAGTCTGACATGACTTGTTCTTGAGAAACCTGTGCTGGCTCTTAGAAAGCACAGCCATCCTTTTTAAATGCTCAAGGACTGACTGGCTGATGATTTGTTCTAAAACTTTTCCAGGTATAAATGCCAAGCTGATGGGTTGATAGTAACCTGGATCCTGCTTTTCCTCCTTCTTGAAGATGGGGAAAACATTTGCCCACCTCTAGTCTTCTGCTACCTCACCTGTTCTCCAAGAATTCTCAAAAATAATGGACGGGGGCTCAGAAATTACATCTGTTCTTTTAGTTCTCTTAGATGCAATTAATTTGTCCCTGAGGACTTTGTTTCATTTAAAAAAAGTAAATGTTTATGTGCTTCCCCTATACTGATCCTAGGCTGAAACTTTTAAAATAAATGTTTTAAATAAATGTATAAGCTATTTATGTAGTCAGGAGATCAGCTGTTATTCTGGGAGATCTCCAGACCTCACTTGGAGGTTGGCAACCCTAGTATATGAATATGTATGTGTTTGTGCTTATACACTTTTTAAAAATTCTTTACATTCTTATGCAGTGTTGGGAAGGCCATGGTCATCCCACTTGTTTTCTTGGACAAATTTCTCCCAGTTGTTTGCTTTCTGTATGCCATTCTTTTGTCAATCACAGTTTTTACAATGTTCTTATGCAGTTGATGCTAAAAGTATCCTTGAGGATAAGCTGATTAAGTGTGGGCTGGATGGTGCAACCGTTGGATGGATTCATGGTTGGTTGAAAAATCGTACCCAATGAGTGCTCGTAAATGGCTCTGTGTCTATGAGGAGGGAAGTCTCGAGTGGAGTGCCACAGGGCTCGGTCCTGGGCCTGGTGTTGTTCAATGTTTTTATAAATGACCTGGAGGAAGACATAGAGGGGATGCCTATCAAATTTGCAGATGACACAAAACTGGGTGGGACTACTAATTCTGAAGCAGACAGAGTCAGGATTCAAAATTATCTAGATAGGCTGGAACACTGGGCTGAGACAAAAAAAAAATGAATTTCAATAGATATAAGTGCAAAGTCTTACACTTAGGTACAAAAAATCAAAGGGACAGATACAGTATGGGAGGGACTTGGCTGGACAGCAGCACATGTGAAAGGGATCTGGGTGTTCTGGTTGATCACAAGCTAAACATGAGCCTGCAGTGCGATATGACTGCGAAAAAAGCATCTTAGGATGCATTAACAGAAGCATTGTGTCCAGATCATGGGAGGTGGTAGTTTCGCTCTATTCTGCTGTGGTCAGGCCTCACCTGGAGTCCTGTGTCCAGTTTTGGGCACCACATTTTAGGAAGAATGTTGACAAGTTCAAGCGTGTCCAGAAGAGGGCAACCAGGATGGTGAGAGGGTTGGAATCCAAGTCCTGTGAGGAAAGGCGGAAAGAGTTGGGTATGTTTAGCCTGGGAAAGAGAAGGACATGAAAGAGGGGACATGATTGCAGTTTTCAAGTATTTGAAGGGCTGTCATGTAGAAGATGGAACAGATCTATTCTCCCTTGCTCCGGATTGCAAGACTAGATTTAATGGGTGGAAATATCAAGGGAGTCATTACCGGTTAAATATCAGGAGAAACTTCCTAACTGTAAGAGTGGTTGAGCAGTGGAACAGTCTGCCTTGGGAGGTGGTGGATGCTCCTTTGCTGGACATTTTCAAGTGGCGGCTGGATGACCATCTTTCGGGTATGTTGTAGGGCTGTCTTTCGGCTCTGCACCTGCAGAGTGCAGGGGGTTGGACTAGATGACCTGTAAGGTGCCTTCCAACTTTAACATTATATGATTCTAATGTGGTTTCAGTTTTAAGAGCAACACTCCTACGGAATTTCATTAATATTGCAGGAGGAAAAAAAGATGTTTGGAATTTTGTCCTGGGTGTGAAGAATCCATGAAAGAAACCTGAACTTTAAAACTGAACCAGAGTTGGTGCGAAGTTCAATAACTTCCCTTAGTTTCTCTTTAGGCAGCTTTCTAGTGGAAGCGCTAATGAGGACACATTTCAAGAATTCATTCCACCTCCTGCGGTCTGATGCACTAGAATCCAGACGGATCATGTATGGCCACTCTCTGTTTGAGCACAAAAACAAAGATGATTTCCCCCCCAAAGCATATTACATATCCATCCATAAATGATAAAGCATGCTTTATTTATTTCTGTTCTGTTTCATTTGTAGTTCATCTCTATAAAGTCATAGCAAGAAACTCTTCAGTATGTGGATTCCTAACGCACAATTAGCGTTGTGAGAGCCTTGATCTAAAGTTACTATCCTTTTTAACTTGAAAATGTATCATGTACCTTGATTATAATGGCTGAAGAGGGGCATGTTATGCAGAGAGAAGAGTCTCTGGGAAGTCACCTTTATTAGGAATGACAGAACAAAAATTGCCACCGAGCCTCATTTTCACAAATTAGCGGTGTCCTTCAGAGGCCTTTTGGGATATAGCAGCTTCTGTTTAGCAAGTTAATTTCTTTTTCACATAGTACCAATCAGGGTGGGTTTCATTTCTGATGGAAAATTGAAAGGATAGAAATTTCCCAGGCTATATTTTGAGGGAGGATACTGGGCCTCTTTTGGCTTGGCAGGTCGACAGGGGCGGCAGGGGGGGGGAGATCTGCAACATGCAGAAAGACCAGATATTGAACTAGGGTTGCCAATCTCCACCTGGCACCTGGCAATCCCAGGAGGGCCTGGCGGGAGCTGGTCCATGGGGTCGCGAAGAGTCGGACTCGACTGTGTGACTGAAGAACAACAACAACCAGCACCTTGAAGCGAATCCGGTACGCTATTGGCAGCCAGTGCAGTGACCTAAGCACTGGCTGGATGTGCTCCCGACGTGGGAGATCCATCAGCACCCTGGCTGCGGCATTCTGCACCAGCTGCAGCTTCCGGATTTGGGACAAGGGCAGCCCCATGTAGAGAGCATTGCAGTAGTCAAGTCTCGAGGTGACCATTGCATGGATCACAGTCGCCAGGTTGTGGCGGTCAAGGAAGGGAACCAACTGCCAAACCAGCTGAAGATGATAAAAGGCTGATTTAGCAGTGGCCGCTACCTGGGCCTCCATTGTCAAGGAGGCATCCAGGAGCACCCCGAGACTCCTAACCTCCGACGCTGGCACGAGAGGTGCCCCATCGAAGGCCAGGAGCAGGACCCTCAACCCTGAACCACCACGGCTCAGGCACAGGACATCTGTCTTCACCGGATTCAGCTTCAACCGGCTCAGCCGAAGCCAACCAGCCATGGCCTGTAACACCCAGTCCAGATCTTCCGGTCTGGAGTCCGACCAGCCACCCAACATCAGATAGAGCTGGGTGTCATCAGCGTACTGATGGCAGCCCAGCCCATACCTCCGAGCCACCTGGGCAAGGGGGCACATAAAGATGTTAAACAACATCGGGGACAGTACTGCGCCCTGGGGTACCCCACACTCAAGTGGACGTCTCCCAGACTACTGTTCCCCAAGCACCACCCTTTGCCCCCGACCCTGGAGAAAGGAGACAAGCCCTCCAACCAATCACTGCCTACGGGGTGATAGCATCAGCCAGTGAGAGGCTGTGGAACCTCTGGGGGAGGGGGGAGGAGTTAAATGGAAGGAAAGTCTGCTATGTCCTCAGAGAGGGATTTGGGAAGTGACTGAGTAACAGGGAAAAATCACCATGAGAACAGATCAAAGTTTGAGTCCAATGGCAACTTTAAGACCAATGAAGTTTTTTTCTGGGTGTAAGCTTTTGTGTGCATGCACAGTGTATACACACAAAAGCCTCTACCCAGAATAAAACTTTGTTGGTCTAAAAGGTGCTACTGGACTCAGACTTTTTTTTTTATTGCTTCAGACCAACACGGCAGTTTGGCTTTTTCTATATTTTAATAATCGTGCTTAAAACTAAAAAGTTAAGAAGCAGTATGAGGTAGAGAGAGAAAATTCAGAGTTAGGCTTCAACTGGTGAAGGAAAAGAACTCAGACATCCATAGGATAGGTGCATAATGCACCGGGGCCAATGAAGGGGCAGGAATAGAGCAGGTATCCTGTGTCACCTGAGGTAAATGGTGGCTTGTGAGGGGATTGAGGGGAATCCCCCAAGAGGCAAAGTCTGATTTCCCACAAGCCGCTGCTCCACCCTTGCTCTTCCCTTCCCCCTGATTGTATGTGTCAATTTCCCACTACTTGCTGCGTAGCCGCATTTTGACCTGTAGCTTCGCCCAATTTCCCCCGCGTCTTCTTGGTCCTGTTTTTTGAGGATCAAAAAGACGCGGGGAAATAGGGTGAAGCTGCAGGTCAAAATGCGGCCGCACAGCAAGTAGTGGGAAATTTACAAATACGATTGGGGGAAGGGAAGAGTGAGGGCGGCACAGCTGCTTGTGGGAAATCGGTTAAGCTGACCCTCTTCCAATAGGCTGAGATTTTTGGGTTTAAGGAGGAGTTCCAGATAAAAACATTCTCTCTCTCTCTCTCTCTCTCTCTCTCTCTCTCTCTCTCTCTCTCTCTCTCTCTGACAAAAATTCCCTGTCAGCTCAGCAAAGCTGTGGGTGTGTGAAACTCTAATTGTTTGAAAGCAGAGTTCTGCTATCCCTTCTATTTTTGTGTTATTAAAAGAAGGTGTTGTTGTGACTTAGTCCAGGAAAAGAGGAGGGAAGCAGTAGAGTTACCTTAGATTCCTATTCAAACTCCCCAGGCTTCCTCTCTAATAACAGCATGTAACCCAGCACAGTTATACATTAAAACTGCCCTTCTGACCACTTGCGAACTCACGCCACAATTAAAATCAGCTTGGCCACTGCTAATGGAAGGTGTGACCGGGTGGGCGTTGAACTGAGAAAGCACCTGGGCATCGCACTAAAATGATACTTGCCATTTACCTTAGTGGTTGTAATGGGCTGTGCCGTGCACTGCTCAGATCTGCTGGTGAAAGTGCTTTGCTCCAGCGGAAGAAGTCTCTCTCTGGGTTGCAGAGAATCTTGCAGCGGCAGAACACGTCTTCCATCAGACTAGAAGGGCGAATCTACAGGATCCAATCTGTGATGTGTAGGATAGGTACCTAATGTCCAAATGTTTAGGATAAGAAGTAGGAAGGAAAGGAGTGATCATTCTCTCGTTTTTACAAATGTGCATGCATATATTTCTCATCATTAGGATTCCCAGGCCCTTAGAGTGGGAGACCTCCTGGCAACTTGATTGGTTGAAAATGGGGTGGGGGGAATGGGAGTGTGTGCCAGCATTGCACCGGGACACTGACATCACTTCCCACGAAGAGCCAGAAGTGACATTTTGCATCTCCTAGAGCATCCCATGACGCCACTTCCACGTTTCACCAGAAGTGATTCCGACACCCTCTAAAATGTGTGGGACTTGTCAGTTGCAGCCTGGCAACCTTATGGACCATAATTCAATCTGTTTAATGGTACTTTGTAAAATAACCTTCACACATCTGTTAATTTAAAATATGTAAAGGCAGCTTTTCTTCCAGTCTATAGTAGGGTTCATTAAAAATCACCTCAATTTTTTTTTAAAAAAACCATAGACATAAAAATATAATAGAAACATCAGCCATGACTCATTTCCCATCATGTTGACTGATCTCTACTCAAGAGTTACAAAAAGAACATCAGGAAAGTTCCAGAACTTTGAAAAACTGATCCCTAACACTTTATATGCAGTCCTTTCAATCAAAACGGAGCTTGGGGAGTGGGGGGATCCACGGGACAAATTACGTTCCTAGTTTTCTTCTGTTCAATGATTTTCCTGTGAAAAATTCCACCGGTTTCACAAATGCTCCCATTTTGGGAGTCAGCCAGAAAGTAGAGATGCTGGCCTCCAGGTGGGACCTGGAGATCCCCCAGAATGACAAG
Source organism: Gekko japonicus (assembly GCF_001447785.1). NCBI lineage: Eukaryota > Metazoa > Chordata > Lepidosauria > Squamata > Gekkonidae > Gekko > Gekko japonicus. The sequence continues at coordinate 33,113 of NW_015171651.1, forward strand.
GAGATGCCTGCTCCATGGGAGGAGAGCGATGGAAAACCTAAACAGCATAATAAAAAGTAGAGACGTCACCCTGCCAACAAAGGTCCGCATGGTCAAAGCAATGGTATTCCCAGTAGTACTGAATGGCTGCAAGAGTTGAATCATAAGGAAGGCCGAGCGCCGAAGAATAGATGCTTTTGAATTATGGTGCTTGAGAAGACTCTTGAGAGCCCCTTGGACTGCAACGAGATCAAACCAGTCAATCCTCAAAGAAATCAACCCTGACTGTTCCCTGGAAGGCCAGATAATGAAACTGAAGCTCAAATACTTTGGCCACCAAATGAGAAGGGAGCACTCACTGGACAAGGCCCTGATGCTGGGAAAGATTGAAGGTCAAAGAAGACGGGGACGGCAAAGGATGAGATGGTTGGACAGTGTCATCGACGCAACGAACATGAAATTGAGCCAACTCCAGAGGAGGATGGAAGACAGGAGGGCCTGGCGTGATGTGGTCCATGGGGTCATGATGAGTCGGACTGGACTGTGCGGCTGAACAACAATATACAAATCCTAACAACCCCCCTCTCCCACTAACAGCAGGGCAATAAAACAGAGCATAACTGTAATCTATTTAAGCTAATCAAGCAATGCTAAGGTCAGGTTCACACTGTATGCAAGATGTAGTGGGTAACAACCGTAAAGGTGTAGTGAGTAACAACTGGTAAGTGCACCTTACAGGAGGATGGGCAGGTGTCATGTCGAGGGGCAAGAGGACAAGATGGCCTGTCCAGTCTCCTCATTGACCAACTAGCATGAGGCTGAAGACGCACTCAGGGCCGGCCCCAGGGTTTTTTGCAGACTAGGCGAGGATACCTTCTGCCCCCCCCCGCACCCACCAATTTTCAAACATAAATGCATTTTAGGATAAATGAAAAACACAAAATTTGAAATTGCTAATTTATTTTTTTATTATTGTGAAAACAAGTGATACAATCTCTGATTTTCTCTCTCAAACAGAAAAACACATATCACAAAGCATTTTGAAAAATCCTGTTAATTGTGATGTTGAAATTTAAGTATCTTTAATGTTTCCATTTCAGGCACATCAGAATCTGATTTTGCGTGCTTTTTCTTTAGCCAATTCCTTCCTGAGGGAAAGTGCACAGACAATATAGTTGTATATGTATTATTTCTTATTTATACTTACTATTTGGGATATTTGGGATTATTTGTGATATTATATTTGTGATATTATATTTGGGATAAAGCACACTTATCTATATATCTAATACCGAAGTAGCCCCCTCTGTGCGGATATCTAAATCAGCACAGAGGGGGTACTTGGGGGGGAGGGAGAGTTTTGTGTACACATGGGGCAATCCCCAGGTGTGCACAAAAATCTAAAAACGTGATAAAAATATCGGGGGGATACTTAAATCCCCCGAAAAGTGACAGAGCGTCCCCTGCGAATGCGCAGGGGATGCTCTGCAAACTCAAGATGGCCCCTGCCTCCACCCCTGGGCAGAATGGCTGAGAATGAGGGCTCAACTAGATGCAACTACTGGAGATGTGTATGAGTTCATGCAGCAAAGTTGCAGAGTTGTAGATGCTTGGTATCACGTGTAGTAAATAAACTCAATGCAAGTACATTGCAGAAAGGTAAAACTTTGATGCAATTCACATACACGTTGTAGTCAGAGTGAAAGAGAGAATAGTGTTCATTTATTATTTCCTTATTTGATTTATACCCCACCCTCCCCACTGATGTTCCCTATCACACATGACCAGCTAATCCAGTAGCTTGTGTGTGCAAGTAAGACGGCATGGTTCCGACGGGAGAGACCTGTGGGCCTATTCTGCTCCTTTTTCAGGTCCACAATGAGAGATAGGGAAAACAAATGGCACAGGAAGAGGAAGGGAGTCCGAGAGAGGAATCCAATTCAGTAAGAAGATAACACACATGCACATCCAGAGCAACATAGCGCACACACCCCATGTCCAAGCATGCTGAATTACCTTACTCCAATAGCGACGGTATCCCCATGTCTGCCCAGGGAAAGTCACAACCATTGTAAGGCTGGGACTTCCTTCTTTAAAAAGTGCCACAAGACTCCAGTCCTGAAAGCCAACCAAATGGCCTCCCAGCTGAGCGGAGTGGTTTTGTTCTGCCTGAGAACTGAACACCGTGCAGGGTGGGGGAGATGATCCTCAGCAGCCGTGGAGATGCCAGGGGATAGCTTTTGCCAGGGGATGAGGGAGCAGCCAGGGGAGGGAACAGGGCCATCTCCATCCTCTGGCAAGCACCGCCCCCTCACCTCCATGGCTTCTAGGGCTGCGGTCTCAATCCCGGCACTGCATTCAAGCCTCCTCAGCCTGGGGAAGTCCAGCTGGGTTTTTGTCTGGTTGGCTTTCAGGATCAGTGTTTTTTTTAAAGAAGATAACCCCACACTTAAATTGGCGGCATATACAGGGATACCATCTCATCTGGGTAAGCCCTTAGGTTACTGTAACATTAAGTTGTCAAACATGTTAATGCATTTACCTAAATTTAAAATAAAATAAATAGCAAACTGAAAAATGCGTGCTGGTATGTCAGCAGCCCCCCCCCTCCCCAAACCATGTCTAACATTGCTGTTGCTTGTGCATTAAGGACAGAGGTGAACAATTATGCTTCGAGCTCAGAAAGGCTGATTCCCCCCCCCCCACATTATTTTTGTACTATGTCTGATTCTATATAATAACACACAATTGCGAAATGGTATGGTAGTTTTCCTTTGAGAGGATACAACCCATATATGATCTGACTTTAGTAATATTATCTGAATCACTGAGTGCCATTTTGTGATTGTTGTTGGGTTGGGTTTTTTTTTTTTTACGTTTTAAAATGTCTTTTTGATGTTGATACAAAATAAAGAAAAGATTTACATATCTCACATATACATATGGGTACATATCTTTTTTATTTACTTACTTACATTATTACTTATAGCCTGCCTTTCGAAGTGGAACTCCAAGTGAATTATGCAAAGTTAATACAATCAACAGGACATCCAACAGAACAATGCAATAGGATTTGTACAATAGAAAACTGGAACCAACCAGAAATTTGAAAACAGAACTGAATTGAAGCATAAGTATTAACGTGACTTGTTAATAGTCAGGTCCTACTTACAGCAACAGGCAGTGCAAACTGTACACAGTACTAGTATAGGCCACAGTCCCTAATTCTTTACCCAAGCCCGAGAGAGATCCATCTGTCCTCAACCAGGGCCAGGGTTTTTCCAGCCCTGGGCCCCACCTGACGGAACTCTCTTCCTGAGAACATCCATGCCCTGCAGGATTAGTTACCTTTCCGCAGGGCATGTGAGGCAGAGATGTTCTGCCAGCCAGGCATTTGGTTGAGGACCGGGAGGGCACAGCATGTAGTCTGGCACTCGCATACCCTCCATTCTCTGCAGCCCCCCTCCGGGAGGTCTGTGAAATTTGGAATTTTCCCCACCGTCTTGGATCAACCAAATTATACCTGTGTAGAAAAGCCCTTCTGAATAATTAAGTTTTGCATTGTTTGCGAATAGCCAGGAGTGCCTGTGTTCACATGGAGCAGATGTTCGCGTTGTCTTTTAGTTCTGCACTATTGCCTTGTTCATTGGATGTCTTATGCTGTATGAGTACATTACTTTTATTAAGTAAATAAAATAAAATACAGTGTGATTGGCTTATATACAAATCAGTTAAGTACACATTTACCCTGCTCAAACAAGCATAGCAGAGAAATGTTTAAGACAGGAATTAGTCTGATTTAGAGAAATGGTTCACAATTACATAAATCGATTGTTAATTGCATCTTTCTGAACCAGTAATTAGAAAAGGGTTTTCATCTTATTGAAAAATATGGTTTCTTAAAACGTCCATCTCTCAGCTGTGCTAACTCAGTTAACTTTGATTTTAGCTGTGCTTATATTACAAGTACGTTTAGATGCCTATTTTTCCAACATGTTTAGGAGCAGGCAGGACACCTCACCCCATCCCAGTCACTGTCTTCACTTACCATGGTGAGGACCCCACAATAGTCTACCCCAGGGGTCCAACGAGCCAACCTAGAGCTGCAGGGACACATTCCAGCAACGGGCAGGGGGTGGTGCTTTTCCCCTGGCTCAGCAGGTTGGTGGAGGTTTGGCCGAAAGCCACACCTGTGTCAATCATGCCTCTGCAGCCCCCCCTGGCCAGCATGAATGCCCAGGTGAGGAGCAACAAAGACCCAACCCAGACCAAGGGATGGAGACTCAACCAGGAAACGGAGTCACCAGGAGGAAACAATCAGGTGGGTTCACAGCTGGAGGGAGGTGGAGGAAGCCAATTGGCCCAAGCAATAGGGGGTGAACCTTGTAAAGGCTCTGGAGGCCTGTATAAAACCTCTCAACCTTAGGCCAAAGAGGAGATGGATGGTGTTGTTCCTGTCTCAAAGTTGGTACAGAGAGAGGGAGCAGATGAGACAAGCAAGGAGTACCCTGACAGGAGGAGGAGGAGGAGGAGGAGGAGGAGGAGGACCTGGGTGAGCAGGACCCCTGCCCCTCCACATCTGAGGAACTTGAAGGCCCAGACTCCTAGGGCTGCTAACTCTGGCTTGAGAAATTCATGGAGGTTTGGGGCTGGAGTCTGGGGAGGGCAGATTTTAGGGAAGGAAGAGACCTCAGTGGAGTTTAACTAGGGTTGCCAGGTCCTACTTCCGATCCAGTGAGGGGCTCCTTGGTCCTGCCCAAGATCTTCAAAACCATAGAGTTTGCCCAAAACTAGAGCATCACCCCCAACATCGGTGATGAAATGATGTAACTTCCGGGTGACATCATTGCATTGGAGACATCACCCAGTGATGTCCCTGTTTGGGGATGGGGTTTCCCCCATGAGCCAGCTGACCGGCGGCAGATTGCAGCCCCAAAAATCAAGGAAACCCCCACCCAGACCTTGGGTCTGGCAACCCTAGGTTTAATGCTATAGATTCCATCATCCAAAGCAGCCATTATCTCCAGGGGAACTGAGCTCTGTTACCTGGAGACCAGTTGTAACCCTGGATGATCTCCCGGCCCCACCTGGAGGTTGGCAACCCTATTCCACCTCCAGTTGAGTCCCACAAGCCACATTTCTTGGACACTGCAAGCCACATTTCTACAGCCACCTTTCCCCTGAGGCAGTCCAGCAGGGTCTAAGCCTCTCACAACATCGAGCCAAAACCATTTGAGTTGCTGTTAAAAATCAGTTACCATATTCTGATTTGCAGGTGGAACAGCATATTCTGTAATGCCTGATAACAAACATTTTGCATGATCTGTTATTTTATATCCTGTTATTTTATGCATTTAATTTCTTTTTTTATAATTTTACTCCAATAATCTTTTATTACTGGGAATAGCCCCTAACATATTTTTTTAAAATTGGCTCTTTGGAATCTGCATTTCCAACAAATGTAAATTTTAAGTCTAGCTGGTGAAAAATGATACTGGGAAACACTTCTAAAAGCTTTCTCTCATATTAAAACATTGCTGATGCTGCTCCAGACTTTAAAATATTCTGCCAATGTGAAATATCACAATGTTATTTTTTGTCATTTATGTTGTATGTTTGCTTTATTGTCAGCCAATGTGAAATATCACAATGTTATTTTTTGTCATTTATGTTGTATGTTTGCTTTATTGTCAGCCATATTTTGTAATAAGAAAATATAAAATACTGATACTAAATCTTTTGACTCTTTAAAATTAAAAGTTGTTCAAGAGCTGTTAATGTGGTTCTTAGCTGGTACAATGATTCTTTTGAATCAATGCAATTACTGAACTGGAAATATGGAAACCATTCAAGAAAGCAAAGATAGTTGCTATTCTGAAACCTGGAAAACCAAAACATCTGGTGGAAAGTTACAGACCTATTTCCATCCTGAGCTCCTGTTATAAACTCCTCAAGAGGCTAATCCTGAACAGAATCAGTTACAGAATTAACAAACATGTCCTTATAGAGCAAGCAGGATTTAGACTCCATTGTAGTTGTGAAGACCAGGTTGTCAGCTTAACAACTTTAATTGAGGCTGGGTATCAGAACTGTCTTAAGACATCAGCATTTTTTTGCCATTCTGGAGGTATGGTCTGCTGTTTACAAGTTTTCCCCTGCAGAACATTATTTTGACTCCTAAATAACATGCTGAGTGATAGAACCGGCCAAGTAATTATGGGTCAGTCAATCAGCAAGCAGAAGAAACTGAATAATGGTCTACCCAAGCACTTGGTCCTCACTCCATTCCCCCCCCCCCAACCTATACATCTCTGATGTTTCCGAAATGATATCCAGGAAATTTGCTTATGCCGAAGACATGGCGATTGCAGTAAGGTACAAATCAATAGAAAGGACTGAGGAAATATTGACTAGGGACCTTGACATTTTGGCTGACTGCTACCATAAATGGTGGCTTATTCCAAGTCTAGGAAAAACAGAATGCTCCTGTTTCCATCAACAGAGTTGATACAACAGAATTGTATCAACAGAGGCATAATATCCAAATTACATGATGTCATAGTCCTACTGTATACTGCATTGGTCAGGCCGCACCTGTGTGCAGTTCTGGAGGCCTCGCTTCAAAAAGGATGTGGACAAAATGGAGTAGGGGCAGAGGAGAGCAACAAGGATGATCAGAGACCTGGAGACCAAGCCCCTGTGAGGAAAGGCTGAGGGACATGGGAGTGTTCAGTTTGGAGAAGAGGAGGCTGAGGGGGGACATGATTGCTCTCTTGAAGTATTTGAAGGGCTGTCACTTAGGGGAGGGCAGGGAGCTGTTCCTGTTGGCAGCAGAGGATAGGACTCGCAATAATGGGTTTAAATTAAGGGTAGGAAAGTACTGGCTGGCTATTAGGATTTTTTAAAAAACAGTAAAAATTGTTCAACAGTGGAATGGGCTGCCTTGGGAGTGTCAGGCTTTCAGTCAACTCACTCTCTAACACAAACTTTCTTGAGAGAAAGTTTATTGATGAGATTTGAACAACTGTAAAGGTGAACTCTTTGCCAGGAATGAGGAGGGAAAGTGGGGACCCAGTGTATAACTAAAACCCACATTCCAGTCATACTCATACAGTCACAAGTATAAGGAATTCTAAGAACCCAGACAGATACAATGATTCAACTAGCCATTCAAAGTCTTATCATCTTCAAGGACACTCCCATGAGAAAGCTCCCGAGTGCTGCTTGTGAAAATGGTTACTAGCTTTGCCTCCCTAAACTACAGACATTCACACAGACTCCCTCCCTCCCAAAGCTGCTCTCCCTCCCACCAGGAATGTCAGCGAGGGTGAGTGATAAGCGAACGGCTGGATATAAATTCTGTAGCCAGGGAAAAGCGAGAGGGGAAGGGAATGGGGTGCGAGTTACATTGAAGCAGGTTGGTAATACTGTAGGTGTAGATAACATAAAGGTAAAGGTTCCCTTGCTCAAAAGCCAGTCGAGTCTTACTCTAGGGTTGCGGTGCTCATCTCTGTTTCAAAGCCGAAGAGCCAGCGCTGTCCGAAGATGTTTCCGTGGTCATGTGGCCGGTATGACTAAACACCAATGTGCACAGAACGCTGTTACCTTCCCACTGAAGTGGTACCTATTTATCTACTTGCAATTTCTTGCTTCCGAACTGCTAGGTTGGCAGGAGCTGGAACTAGAGACGGGAGCTCACTCCGTCATATGGCACTTGGGTCTTGAACTGCTGAACTACCAACCTTCCACAGCCTGCAGTTCAGCATCTTAACCACTTGAGCCACCGCAGCTCCACATAAAGAAAGGGGAGGGAGGAGGAAATCCAGACCCACACATGCACGACACATTTGAGAGGAGGGAATCCCCTAGTCCTTTATATTTACTGATTCCTTCTTATGCTCTCTCTGGCTTTTAAAAAGTTTTCCTGAATGGGAGGACATGTCCTCTTTTGTCTTCAGAGAAGGAGGACAAGAAAACAGAATGGGGAGGGAACGTCAACCTAAAGAGAGAGGCAGAAACAAGATAGCAGTGGGCAGCACTTAAATACTTGCAGAAACAATTCTACTTCAGCAATTCAAAAGCAGATGAGAATAAAGAATCACAGCAAAAGGAGTTTTGGCAACTGCGAGGAAACAGTGTGCTGGAGGCAATCTGAATGCAGATTCCTGCAAAACAAATGCAGGAACAAGAAAAAGCCCCAACACAAACCGGAAGTTTTAGTGGGAGGGAAGGCAGTATGGAAGAACAGGATGCACTCAGAAACTGAGGCAAAACACAGGTCCAGAAACGGCCCTAGTCACCCTAATGTGTGGTGGACAATGGGTCAGTGTTATATGTGACCACATTCATCATATATAAATGGCACAAGTCAGCATTCTCCCTTCTTTGCTTGACTCTAGTGTAGGATCAACTCTTAAACTTCCTGCTGGAAACTGTGAGTGTAAGAAGTAAATGTATTGCGATGCTAATTGTTCCCCAGCTATGTGATTAGCAGTTGCTAGGATGGTAAGCTTATTAATTCAGTGAATTCATATGCATGCATAATGGCTAATATTAATTGACTGAAATTCTGTGAACTATATTATAATGCAGAACGAATTGTTCTTCAAATGATCCATGGAAGGTACAAGAAGGGCTAGACAAAAATAGTTCATTTTATCTGTTAAAGCATACTTTTAACTTTTACTGGCATTATATGCTTGGAATTTGAATAGCTTAGATCCTGAATTTTTCAACCACTGCAGGAAAGTGATTTGCTTGTGTTTTCAAGAAATGGCAGGCTTAGAGGGACCAACCTGATATCGAGGGTTGCCGTACTCCAGATGGAACAGGGAGATCTCCCAGAGTCACAACTGATCTTCAGATGACAGAGATCCATTCCCCTGGAGAAAATGGCTGATTTGGAGGGTGGGCTCTATGGGGCATCACATCCCTGCTGAGCATCCTCCCTCTCACAAACCTCACCCTCCCCAGGTCCCACCCCCAAATCTCCAGGAATTCCCCAACCTGGAGCTGGTAACCCTATCCACTGCCACTTAGTTCACTGTTTCACAATAGCAAAAAGGCAACCTACAGAGGTGGAATGGCTGTAACTGTATTAGACTCTTATACGTATGTCCCAAAAGCTGTAATGGTTGTACAGGACACTTTCTGGGGAGTAAGCCCCATTGAAAAGACCTGAATTTTCTAAGTGGCCAGCAGAACAGCAATTCTGCAATAGGTTCCCCTCTGTAGGTTCAGCTGGAAGGTGGCTGTTGAGCAGACCGCTCCCCCTTCTGCTTCCGGACTCTGGCTCTCTCAAGTCTTGCACTTAATGCTCAGTTTCTTGCAATTAAGGCTCCATTTCCTAAATTCAGTTTCTGAAGGAGATGGCATCTGGACAGGAACTTTTTAAGGAAGAGCATGCTTAGCTCTCTCCTTTCCTTTTCAATTAGTTTTTTGTTTAATTTACCTTATATCTGACACCTACATCACATTAAAGAAGAGCATTATAAAAATTAATCACCAAGCCAAGTATACGGTACAAAAAAACCCTAAGAAAGGTGGCCAGCATTTTTAAAAGATTATTTCAGTTGTTCTTCTCTCAAATGTACAAGTTCTGTCAACCTAGTTAATTTTGCCAAATACCATATTCTGTGAACCCAAAATTTAATATTCATAATATTTCTCCATTTTTTTTGTCAGTGGGGGCTTGTCAGCCCTATAAAGTAGTATGAAGTTTTTGTTTTGTTTATGTTAATAAAATATCCCAACTGAAAAAAGTTGGAATCATTTAATATTAATATTTCTTTCTGCTAAACTTGTCATGGAAACACTGATCTTGTATTACCCCATCTAAAAACCTAGAACAATAATCCATTACCCCACTTTTCCATGATGTTGTTACCTGAAACTGGAAATGAAAATAAAAGACTGCAAGGGAGTGATAGTTGGACTAAAATGTATTCACAGATTTCCCCAAATTGTCAAAATTGCCTCTACCAGTAAATGGGAACATCTTAAATAATCCTTTCAGGTAGATTCAGGTGAGTAGGTGTGTGGGTCTGAAGCAACAGAACAAAGCGCGAGTCCAGTGGGGGTGCCTATAAGACCAACACAGTTTAATTCTGGGCATAAGCTTGCGTGTGCACAGGCACTTCTTTAGATACATTGGAACAAGACTTCCTCAACCATTACATACAAGAGATGGGGTGGGGGGGGGTCAGTTAAATTTTAATTCAGTCTTAGCTATACTTATCACTCAGTTACTTCTGCATCTTAACCCTTCCTGTCAACTGACCTCCCCTCTGCCTATATGTCCTAGTTGAGGAAGTCTTGTTCCAATGTATACGAAGAAGTGCACAGGCACACGGAAGCTTACACCCAGAATTAAACTTTGTTGGTCTTGCAGGTGCCCCCACCGGACTCAATCCTTACAGTGGTTAAAAAAATAAAATACCAAGGTAAAAAACACAAGGGGATCCTTAAATATTCTTGTTCTAAAATATACCAAAGCGAGTCTTTATCCACACAACACCATTATACAAAAATTTTAATTGAACAGGATGATAGTAGTTTGTGTGATTCAGGAACATTACTCATCTGTCTTGCTTTTGCCTTTGAAAAGTGGATGAAACCATTGTGGGTTTCTTATTAAACCATACCTATTTCATGATATCTCTTTGCCATGTATATGAAATTTAATTTGGGATAATTATTGGTACATTTTCAAATACAAACAAAAATTTGGCAACAGCATCATCTTAAAACCAGCTATTTCCCCAAACCCAGATGGTCAAGGACTCCATTTTATCATGTATTCAACCATCATTATTTTTATGAAAATCTGATGATTTTGCAGACAACCATATGCCTAATTATTTTAGATTAACTGAACATTTCATTCCTATAGTTTCAAAAATCATGTTTTCAATATGTTGATCCATATCTAACCCCATCAATTCAACACTGAGTAATCTGTCTTGAATCTCATTGAGATCCTGATCGATATCCATTACAACAAATCAAAAGTTGCTGTACAGAATTTAAAGGATCGGTCACTGATAACATTACATCATCAGCAGATAAATTAATTTTATATTTCTCATTTTCTAACCATACAGGCAAAGGGTTTTATGAAAATGGCAAACCAAATTGGCTTGCTTGACTCCCACATAATATGTAGAGGTGTTTCTAACGCATTATTAAGTAAATGATGCATTCCACTTACTTGGAAGTTCTTTCAAGAAAGATTCCCACTTTAGCATCAAAATCTCCACATAAAATCATTTTAACTTTCCATAATTTCTTACAGAAAGAAACCACTATGTGTTCTGACAAGATTGTTACTCTGTCTGAACATCAGAAATAAAATGGATTAATCCAAGTGTAATAAATAATAAATCTATCCTTACATAACTTTGATGGGGATTGAGAGAAAAAGTATATTTTCTATTTGCATTGAATATTAAATATCTGTTATAATTTATTCAAGCAGCCTGATTAGCCCAGTTTGGTTGAATCTTATCAGGGCTCCGGAGTCAACTGAGGTTGGCCCTCTTTAGTAGCTGGATGGGAAACAACCAAGGGAGTCCTGGGTTGGGATGCGGGGAAAGACAATGGCAAAGCACCCCTGCTTTTCTCTTGCCTGGAATGCCTGATGGATGGGATTGCTATGAGTTGGTTGTGACTCTTATACTCTATTCCACTATGGAAAATATTAGCTAGCAAAATTAGAAGGGCTTCTAACTAGTGCTTGTATTTAAACAATCTAAGTCTAAATCCCTCAGTCCATTCAAGACCCTACCTAATAATACTTCGCCTTCTGCACAGTCATTTAATACAAACCTAGCCCTGATTCATGTTAATACATAATATCAAACGTTGGTGATAAGCTCCTCCCTCTTCCTGTAGGGTCGGCTCCAGGCTTTGATCCAGGCGGGGAGGGGCTTATCCCCTTGCAGGCTCTCCAGTCATCAACAGGGTGCTGGTAGGGCACCCCAATTCAGATGTGGCCATAGTTAGGGATAACAGAGTAACTGTAAGCCGCTCAGAGACCCCCTAGGGGGTTCGAGCAAGGTAGAAGCCGAAAGTAATAAATAAATAAATACATAAATAAAAGCAAAGGTCTCCTGCACACACTCACCCCACCCTCAGGAATGCTCTCCCCCCAACAATTATGGCAACCCAAGCAAGCACAGCATAACAAGGTTTGACAGTTACTCTGTTGTAGCAAAGAAAGTCCAGTGGCATCTTAAACCCTAACAACATTTATTCCAGTATGAGCTTTTTGTAAGTTAAGAGCTCACTTCTTCAGATGCTATGAAGAGGAAACCATATTCCACATTTTTATAGGGAAAATTACCAAAAGAGTGGGAGAGGAAGAAGTTGGGAACAGACAGAGGATTAATGTGAATCCCATCATAAGTCTTTCCGGTGTGATTCCCCATATCAGGGACTGGAGTGGATTAGGTTGTTAAGCATAATGAATGATGAATAGAGAGGTCAGAGGTACCAGCCTGTCTCTTATCAAATGCAGATAAGAGGCAAACATCAAGTCAACATCTCTCAGAAGGGACTTTGACGAATAAGGCAGAAGCATGGAAAAGCCCATATCTCTGGTATACACTCACATAGCTACCAAAGGAAGGGGACCCCGGAGGCAGACTTCTTGTGCTGATTTGAACCGGCGGGCAAGATTGTATGTTTCCAGTGGCATGGCCCCCATTAGGAGGGCACATGACTCTTTTTTTTGCACAGGCTAAAGTTTCTGAAATGCATACAAGGGGCAGTCCCACTTAGAGCACATTGTGGTAGTCTTGCTGTAAGAGAGGAGTGAAAAATGATGCTTTGCATCTGATTGTTTAATAATTCACACAGAACATGGATCCTCAGTGTGGTCACCATGGGCACCACAGCACACCCTGACACCTTTTTGGGCACCTACCAAGGGTTTTAAGAAAGTGGGCATGGCCATGTGGGGCTACTGCCTAGCAGGGCTGCTGATTGGTCACTGGAGATCTGCCTGTCTGTGCAGATTAAAGTAACACTGTGTCAGCACAAACTGCCACCACAGTTTGATTTTGTTCTCTCTCTCCTCTTTCCCAGTGTATGTTTTTTTTTTAATTACTCCTCTTGCCCCCTACACTTGGATTTCCTGTGTGAGTCCCTGCCTCTTGCAGTGGCGACTCTGTGATTGGCTCCACTTACCACAGCAACCTTTGTGTTTGTGCACAATACCCTGTGTCAGGATTCCTAAGGTGCCCAGAGGCTCAAAGAGGTTGGAGACCCCGAATGTAGAATAACACCTGAAGTTTTCAGCAGTCATATATGGTGGCCCATTGTGGGTTTGATAAAGCTCCTAATTGTTCTCCGTTCCTGGGATGGCAACAACAGAGTGTGGAGTGGATAAGGGAGAATGTTGTGGGTACATGGCAGATCATAACTAGGGTTGCCAACCTCCAGGTGAGTGGAAATCCAAAAATAACAAAGATTCAGTAAAGATACGTTGCAAAACCGTTTGCTGTAGTAATTCTGTACAAAATAGTCTTCTATTATTGTTCACACGCTAACGAATGCTGCGCAATGTAAACAATCAATTTCACAATATTTGCTTTATCTGAGCACGTAGCAATCACAATCCTTATCCATTACTACTTATGAACTCTTGAAGGAAACAATCCATGTTGACGCTCTAATAACAGAACCCAAGGTCTTCACAATGCATTAGCTGGATTCTCTCATTTTTGGCTTCTACAGCCTCCAGGTGAGGCCTGAAGACCTCCTGCTATTGCCACTGATCTCCAGACAATAGAGATTGGTTCCCCTGGAGAAAATGGCTGCTTTGGAAGGTGGCCACTGTGGCCCTCGCACCCTGCTGGGGTCCCTCTCCTCGTAGAGTTGTCAGCTGCAGATTGAGAAATACCTGGAGAGTTTGGATGTGGAGCCTGGGTAGGACGGGGTTTAGGGAAGGGAGTAGGGTACGGGAAGGGAGTAGGGTATGGGAAGGGAGTGGGGTACCATGCCACAGAGTCCACCCTCCAAAGCAGCCCTTTTCACCAGGGGAACCGATCTCTATTGTCTGGAGATCAGTTGTAATAGCAGGAGATATTCAGGTCTCACCTGGAGGTTGGCAACCCTATCCATAGTGTCCACCTCCCAAAGCAGCCATTTTCTCCAGGTGAACTGATCTCTGCTGCCTGGAGATCAGTTGTAATCCCAGGGGATCTCCAGCCACCTCCTGGAGGTTGGCAACCCTGTTCCCTTCCCAAACCCCATCCTCCCCAGTCACCGCCCCACAAATCTCCAGGAATCTCCCAACCCAGAGTTGACAGCCCTGACACATGACTGTGGGTGGGTGTTCCGAAGGGTGGCTCGCCAAGCGCTCAGGTCTGCATCACAGACCCGTCCTGTATTTGTCATTTTTGTGCACCAAACAAGGAATATGCCCGGCAGCCCTTCAAGAGGGAAAACGGAGTGCATAGGGTTAGAACAATGCAGAGACCCCCTCCATTGGTGTGCAAGACCTGTTCATTCCAGTCACTTTTGTGTGTTCATAACCATCTCAAGTAACACCCCATGAAGAGAATGAAGGATGGCGAGATTAATCCAGGCTTTGAAATGGAAGGAATGATTGAGGACATGGTGGTTCGGGGAGGAGCAGAGAGATGGAAAGAACAGATAGGAAGGGAACACTTTGAAATTGCACTTTAATATCCCGTGCACAGACGAGTACAGCGTGTGGGGAAATGCCACTTATCACGGGGCTCGGCAGTTTATCACAGCACTTCACCATGTGCTGCATGAACACCCCTCGCTACCAGCAATGTGGTAATGATAACCATGTAATAAATTGCAGGGCTATAGGAGAAATTACATTTATCATGAATCTCTGACTGGCTCAACCCACACCGACCATGAATCCGTCTCTTCCAGGAGCGCATCCAGCATCGTAAACAGCCCTAAAAAGGAAATCACTCGCTGGATATTTTCCCTCTTTCTCTTCTTCACAGAAGCAGCCTTTAACCAAAGTAGGAGCTCCTTGCCTAAGGTGACTTTAGTCTTGAGGCCTGCCGCCACCAATTTGGCTGGTTCCTGCAAATCAGGAAGGGGAACTTTGGTCTTCCTGACTTTGACAAACCCCTGGCAATGCTAGGCCTATTGTTGCCAACCTCCAGGTAGAGCCTGGAGATCTCCAAGAACTGCAACTGATTTCATATTTTTTTATTATAGAAAGTAACTATAAAGGGGATGAAAAAGAAAAAGAGGGATTAATGTATATCAAAAGTATTATACATTGCAAGACATCCCCTTCATTATAGTTTTATGGCATTTCTTGTAAGATACAGTGGTCCTTACTTCAAACATTTTAACTTTCAGATTTTATAACTAATATTTTTTGCAATTATACTATGTGGGTTCTATGGCTTGTTGCCGTAATAAATTCCTGACTGGCAATTATATTATTAATTCCTCATTATTGCATATTCTATGTTATATATATATATATATATATTTTAATTTTCATTATAAAGTAGGATACATAAAAGTTCAGAATAATGACAATAGTGACAAACTTGTAATATAGGTTCCCATTTTTCCATTACAGGCTTTTCTATGGGTTTTGGGGTTAATCTATTAAGTTTGTTGGTAACTGAGTCCATAAGGAATTGGTCCCACAACTTTTGATACCAGAGACCCAATGTGGGAGGATTTGGATCTTTCCAACAAGTAGCAATCGCTGTTCGTGCAGCATAGATCATAACATCCAAGGTCTGCTTATGTACATGTTTTTCAATATGAAGCGGCCAATGTTTAAGGAAGAGGTTTTCAGGATCCATTGGGATTTCAAGGCCTATAATTCTGTGTACCATTTGTTTTATTTCTTCCCAAAATTGTGCTATTTTATCACATTCCCACCAAGAATGGGCAAATGTGCCTATCTTATCACAGTTTTTCCAACATTTAGGTGAGACTGTAGCATGCATATGGGAGAGTCGTTGAGGGGTCAAGTACCACCTCGTTAGTATCTTAAAATCTTGTAGCTCTCGTGGAATAGAATTTGGATAAGGATTTTTGGTCTCCCACAATTCCTTCCAGAAATTTTGATCCAGTTCTTTCTTACAGTCTTTTTGCCACCAACTTTGATAAGGTAGCGTCTTTGGGGCCTTGTTTGTGTTTAGTAAGTGGTAAGTTGCTGAGATCAGTCCCTTGTCTGTGTATTCAAACAAATGAAATAAAAGTTCTAAATCAGTTTGTGGTTGTCCCATTTCTAGATACTGGCTATAAATTTTAATATTTGTTGTTGTTGTTCAGTCGCACAGTCGAGTCCGACTGTTCACGACCCCATGGACCAGATCACACCAGGCCTTCCGGTCTTCCGCCGTCCTCTGAAGTTTGCTCAACTTCTATGACACTGTCTAACCATCTCATGCTTTGCCGACCCCGTCTTCTTTGACCTTCAAACTTTTAATATGCCAAAACTTAAAGTAAGGTCTATTACATACCTCACATATAAGATAAAATAGGCCGCCCTGAGCCTACGGGGAGGGCGGGATAAAAATCTAAATAATAAATAAATAAATAAATAAATAAATAAAAAACCCCAGATATTTTTGTTCAAAATCCATTGCCTCATACATTTATGTTCAAAACTTATACTCATTCTAATTCAACATGTATTTATATGCACAGCTGTACATTTGTATACAATTTTTAAACTATTTCTCATTCTAAATTCTTCCCATTTGCATAATACACACTCCAACTCTCCTCAAATTTTGAAATTGATCTTTTTCTCATTAATTTTGCCATTACTGCATAAGTTTGTTTTCCCATTCTTCTAAGCTTGGACAAATGTGTGATTTCCATTTTGCTGCATAAATTATTCTAGCCACTGTCATCATGTACTTGAATATCTCTTCCAAAACATTTGGTAATTTGTTGGGCAATATTCCTAATAGTGTATTCTTAGCTTCCATGTATTTCCTTCCAATATCTTTTTGCTTTTTTACAGGTCCACCATGTATGGTAAAAGGTTCCATCTATATCTTGACATTTCCAGCATTTTCCTTTGTACTTTTGTCTACTTTCTCAATATCCTTTGGATTTATATACCATTTGAAGAACATTTTATACTAATTTTTTCTTAACACATGACTGGCTGTGAACTTAATTTCTTTTTCTCGTAACCATTCCCATTGGTGCGTTGGTATTTGTTCTCTGAAATTCTGCATTCATTTAATCATATTTTTTTCACTTGTTCTTCTGTTTCTAATTTAAGTAATAACTTGTATAGCCATCATAATAAATGATCTTTTTATTTTTAATCAGCTGTTCAAACTCAGTCATATCTTTAGAAAAACTCCACCTGCTATGCTGATAATGTTCTTTAATCTTGAAGCTGATTGGTGATATAACAACCATTGATTTGAGTTTCCCCTGAGCATTTACCATATTGCTGTATGTTAGAAAATCACTTTTATTTCTCATATTCTTGTTGTAATGAACTTCTATTGGGAGCATAAGTGGAAAATTTGAAGGGCTCAATTAATTCTGACTAGTAAACCATATTTTCAAAAGTCCATCTCTAGTTATATGACTTCTTTCTTGTGTTATAATCATTTGGGTTGATTTCTTTATCCACAACTAATTATGTAACCTTCATCTAGAGCTGCTGATTCAAGTTTTACCACTCTTTGTCTTGGATTTTTAATCCAGTCCACGATCCAAACCAGGCCTGCCACTTGATAGTACAATTTTAAATTTGGAACTGCTTACCCTCCTCTTTTTTCCTCATCTTGTAGTACTTTAAAACTTATTTTTGGTTTTCTGCCATTCCACATAAATTTACTTATCTATCTTTACCACTCTGTCAATGTTTTTCCTTCAATGTATATAGGTAACATTTGGAATAATAATAATAAAAAGTTTTGGCAATATATTTATTTTGATTGCTGAGATTCTACCCAGCCATGAGATTTTTAATTTTTCCCATCTGGATAAGTCTGCTTGTATAAATTTCCAAGTTTTCTGATCATTGTTTTTTAAAAGATTTCAACTTTGTCCAGTCACATTTATCCCCAGATATTTAATTGGATAAGTGGCTACTGTACATCTGTACTCTTTATATTTTCTTCTTCTTGTTGTTGTTGCATTAAGAATTTCATTATCATTTTTGTCTTCTTCCTGTTGATTTTATATCCTAAAAAGGATCCACATTCTTCAAGATGTTTCATTACAAGTTGTAGTGATTTCTGTGGATCCAAGACTGTTAAAACCACATCATCTGCATAACTTTTCATATTAAATTCTGTATCATCCACTTTTATTCCTTTGATCCTTGCATCTGTCTGATCTTTGTAGCTAAGATCTCTATTGCTGGAATGAATAACAGAGGTGATAAAGGACATGGCATGTTCCTTTTTCAATCACAATTGCTGTGTTTTCCATTTATTAAAATCTTTGCTTTTTGGTTCAACTATATACTTTGCATGCACTTCCAGAATTCCAAGCTGCAGTTTATATTTTGAACTACATTTTGTAGAAAAGGCCAAGTTACATGAACAAACGACAACTGATTTCCAGATGCCCTGGAGAAAACAGCTGCTGTGGAGGGCATTATACCCTGATGAGAGACCTCCCTAAACCATGCCTTCCCGAGGCTCCTCTCCCAAATCTCCAGGGATTTCTTAACCTGGAGTTGGCAACCCTATCCCCTTTTTGTCACTGCTGCAGTCTGGATCTAAGCTATGTGGTCCCTCTCGTACTGCCAGCACCTTCAGGGGAATTTGGCTCAACTTTGTTCAAGAGCATTTTAAGGCCCCAGTCCAGCCTTGCATCCCCTTGGCCTACAATTGTTCCAGCCCTTTCCCTCCTGTTTTCCTGCATCCTTATTTCTTCTCCATCTTTCATCCGATCATGGCTGAAGGCTTCGCCACTACCAAACTCTTCAACACACTGCATTATGAATTGCTGAACATTTAAATACTTTCTCAGTGGTACAATAGCCAGCGGGATGTATCGGTTAGAGGGGTTGGGCAGGATCTGCAAGTAGGGTTGCCAGTCCCCAGGTCTGGGCAGGGGATCCCCCACTTTCATGGGTTTTTCTCTGTTGTGAACCAGCTGGCCGGTGGGGGAAACCCTAGTGCTGAACAGGGACATCATTGTGCAACATTCCCAATGCAATGACATCACCTGGAAGTGACATCATCACACTGCGGATGTTGCAGGGGGACGCTCTGTTTTTTGCGCAAAACTCTATGGTTTAAGGGTGAATTTACCATCGAATTTCACCTAAAAGCCAGAGCATCACCCCCAGCATTGCTGACACAATGACGTCACTTCTGGGTGATGCCCGTGCGTCACACAATGTTGCACAATGTCCCCGCTTGCCCCCAGAACACCCCCCACAAACCACCCTGCTGGTGTGACAAGGGGGCCTGGGTACCTGGGTTCAAGTCCCCACTCTGCCATGGAATCTTGCTGGGTGACTGTGGGCCAGTTGTGCACATTCAGCCTAACCCTCCTCACATGGTTGTCGTGAAGATAAAACAGAGGAGAGAAGAATGTGGGGAAGCCACTTTAGGTCCCCAAAGGCAGGGCATAAGTGAAGTGATTAAATGTTGGAAAGGTGCTTCAGAAGATGCTGCTCTTTAAGGGAGATCTTTCTCAGCTTGTACTGCTAGTCTGCTATCTTTGGCTTTAGCAGTACAAACTCTCACAATGCTGACCCTCTTGAGTACGAAAGATGCTGAAATGTCATAGTGTTGGGGAGGTGGTATATCTCTCACTTTTACATGTTGCCACAAAACATAGCAGGTTTCAGTGAATGTTTGGTGTGGTTAAGTGCGTGGACTCTAATCTGGTTGGATTCCCCATTCCTCCACTTGCAGCTGCTGGATGACCTTGGGCAAGCCATTGTTCTGTCAGAGCTGTTCCCTCAAGGACAGTTCTGGAAAGAGCTCTCTCAGCCCCACCTACCTCACAGGGTGTCTGTTGTGGGGAGGGGAAGGGAAAGGAGTTTGCAAGCCGCTTTGTGACTCCGAGTGAAGGGCAGGGTATAAATCCAATATCTTATCTTCTTCTTCTAATTATTTATTTATTTATATCCCACCTTTCTTTCAAAGTGGCTTACATCATTCTCCTCACCTCCATTTTATCCTCACAACAACAACCTTGTGAGGTAGGTTACAGTTCTCTCAAAGCTGTTCTCTCAAGAGCAGTCCTCGAAAGAGCTGTCTCAGCCCCACCTACTTCATAGGGTGTCTGCTGTGGGGAGCAGAAGGGAAAGGGATTGTAAGGCACTCAGAGACACCTTCAGGTAGCAAAGGGCAGGGTAAGAAACAAATCTCTTCTTCTTCCATTTTAGCTTTTGGCAGCATTTGGTACTGATAAATTTTTGGCAGATATTTGCTTGGTTGTTCATAGGTTACGTATACATGCACTTACAAAGGATTGTCAGAAAACTCAAGGAAGGTCGACAGGTGCATTCTTGCTCCACCTATAAGTACTTTAACATTGTGCTTTATCATGTCAGAGACTCTCCAGGTGATGAACAAAGAAATATCTATTAAAAGTAAATATCTTCTGGTCCGGGACAAGAATGTGCATTAAACAAGACTGTGAAGGCCAGCCTTAGATGTTATCAGCACCAGGCCATCTGGGCTGGGTGTCACAGGGTCAGCCATTTGTTAGATGGAGATTGTGTGAGATACAGCTGGTCCCACACTGGCAGAAATGTCCAAAAAGACAGTTTTGGCTTGAAGTGGAGAAAAGGGCTTCAATTGTAAGGTGAGCCCTTAAGGGAATGAATAGATGAGTAGATAAGCAAGCCTCAAGTCAGTGGTGCTGGGATCGATGTGGGCTAGAGCTGCCAGCTTCAGTCTTGGAGACTCCTGGACTTTGGGAAGTGAACCCAGGGGAGGGCAGGGTTTGGGAGAGGAGGGAGCATAATGCCATAGAGCCCACCCTCCACACCAGCCATTGCCTCAGAGGAACTGATCTCTGTTGTCTGGAGTTCAGTTGTTATTGCAGGAGATCTCCAGGCTCCACGTGGAGCTTGGAAGCCCTAATGTGGAACCTCTGCCTTGACTCTTAATTCTAACGGTGTGGCGAGAATAGGCTGCTGCTGTTCAGGGGAAAGCAGTGGGTATATTTAGAGGTACTTTGCCATTGTTGGTCAGGAGGAGCCGGGGCCCAGTGGTAGAATACCTGCTTGGCACGCAAAAGCTCCTACGTTCAATCCCTGGCTCAGAGTTCCCTCTAAGCTGCACTAGGGGGTGCTGGCACACAAAATCTTATCTGCCAGCTCAAGGGAATTCAGCTTTACCTGAGACTAAGGCATTTCCTCCTCCATTAGAAACAATGGAGGATGGGGCACCTCCTTTTGGGGCCCCAGAAATTGACTACAAGAGTCCCCCTCCCAAGTGCTGGTATGTTTTCTAAGGCTCAGTGCAGGGTGACAGTCCGAGGCCAGGCCTACCAATAGAATGGACTGGGGCAGGTTGACCTGTTCTCTGGAGGACAGGTTTACCAATATAGTGGAAAGGGGTGGGTAGACCCGTTCCCTGGAGGCCAGGTCTACCTATATAAGGGGAGGGCAATGTTTCCTCTAAGCTCCATAGTGTTGTTGTTGGGACCAGGATTCCGACAAGTACCTGTTTTCCGGAGGCCAGGTCTACAAATGTAGTGGAAAGGGGAGGGGAGGCCTGTTCTCCGGAGGCCAGGTCTACCAATATGCTAGAAAGGGGCACCACCCCCTATAGAGGAAAGCCTGAACACCAGGTCGTGACATCATCAAATGTAGTCATAACAGTCCCTGAACTCTGCAGTTGCCAGCTACTTTCACAAGTGTTTTAACTTGCAGTTTCTCATGTACTCAACAAGATATTCTCTTGATTCTTTCACTGCAGTATTGCAGATTCTTCACACTAGCTTACACTGTTACTGAGTTCAGTTTCCCTTGCATATTTGAGTGTATGTTTCGTATAATTTACAAGCATATAATAGTGGAAAGTGGTGGATGTCTGTTGTATGATGGAAAGAACAAAACAACAACAATGAAACCACTGCTCTGCTAAAATACTAATTTACTGTGATCTGTCAGATCACCACTGCAGAACGGTTGTGAAAAGAACAGGTTCATGTGGTTTAGTCAAACAGCAGACCAAAAACAAACTGAATTAGCAAAGCTAATCTTAATATGAAGATTCTCTTCTTTAAATTATTACTTGGATGGCCAACAGTAATAGTCACAGTAGATTATATCCGTACTATAGAGTCAGTGTGGCCCATATTTATGGAGCTATGTTTTGAAATTCTGTTAAATTGTCAGATTTTATTGCATAGGATTAGGATAACACACATATTCATTTGAGCAATGTAGATAGATAAAATGTACACCCTGACACATAGATGCTACAGCAGTAACTGAGGTGTTATAATTACAGCTGACAATAGAAATGCTGTAGATAAAATACATACAACTTTTCTCAAAGAGTACAACAATCAATCTTCCTATGGAACTTCTTTTGAGTAAATTAGTAAATTAGAGGAAAATATAGAAACTTCACATTGTGGCCTTCAATGAATCTAAATTTCACCAGTTGTCATTTCAACTCACGTTGTTGCAGTTCAGGGGCAAATTAATGTGGAAGGCAACTACATAACTTCTGCAAAGTTTTCAATT
>NW_015171651.1:55806-64447 GCF_001447785.1 Gekko japonicus
AAACCCCAAACCAACTCCAGAAAGCCTCCCTCGTCTCTCTTTTGCAAATACCGGGGGGAGGGAATCGACCCACCAAGCAAGCAAGATGAATCCTCTTCCATCCGAGAAAATAAAACCGGCCACTGTGCAAAACAAAAAACAAAAAACCCCAAACCAACTCCAGAAAGCCTCCCAGGAGAAAGAGACCAGCGTCGTCGTCTCCTGCTCGAGTCAGCCACACAGGGAATGTTATGACTACATGGGTCGCCATTACTGTGACGTCAGGACCTGGTGTTCAGGCTTTCCAGTATAGGGGGTGGTGAAAGGGGTGGGTAGACCCATTCTCTGGAGGCCTGGTCTACCCCATAGGGGAAAACATTTTCTGTAATGAAATTTGACTTGATCCTTTTATAACGTTTAAATTGTTCTTAAAATATAGTTTAAATATAGTCTAAAATAATTCATTCTGAGATTTTTACAAGGTTATGGTAATAATCTAAAAACTAATTTATGTGATAGTCAAATGTAGACTCGCTCACAACTTTAATGCTAATCTCCTTTTTCGCTCACCAGGTCGAATTTTTGCTCACAACACTATGGAGCTTAGAGGGAACATTGCGCTTCTCCAGTTTTTCAAAAAGGTTCTGGCAGTAGGTAATGTGAAACACCTCTTCCTGAGACCCTGGAGAGCCATCATCATTCTCAGTAGTTTTAGTCAGCATGAAGCCATTTCCTGTGAAACTACACAACACACTGCCTCTTCAACGAACCCAAGACTTACTGGACCAAGATGGGATTTGCTTGGCAGAGGTCTTTCCCATCACTTACTGCTATCTCCTTTTTATTGGAGATGCCACTGGGGATTGAACCTGGGACCTTCTGCATGGCAAGCCAGGTGCTCTACCACTAAGCCATGGCCCCAAGCCATTTCTGCAACCAGGTCTACCCTGTGCCCAAATTTTGCCATAATGCCCATGTTGCATGCTGTAGCTGCAGAAACAAATCAATTTCCCTATTAATTTGCAAATTTATTGTATTTATTTTTATTTTACATTATAGTCCTTTCTTACTGAGACTGAAAGTGGATTAAATGCTGTAAATCACTGAAATCAATAAGATGATGCATTTGATGAGCAATGTGATATGAATAAAGTGGCAGAATTTTTTTATTCCCCCCCCAGATAAACGCACAGACATGAAATATGAACAACAATTGCACAATCATCTAAATCATACATAACTCCATTTGTTTACAATTGTCTACAATAATCTAAATCATACATAAGTCATGCATAAAATATTAGCACAGCCATCTAAATCATACCAAAAAAGAAATAAAACAAAAACTACAATCATTTAAATCGTGTAATTATCAATCGTCATATATATGTATTGAACTTGATTAATATATTCTTGATTTGTCACTTCTATTTAAATATCTTTATTCTACCTTTTCCTTCTATATTCACATGTAATAGTAATTTTATTACAAACATATATTGCCAATCTCTTTATACACACACACACGCACACACACACACATATATATTCTAATTATATTTATTTTTAATTTCCAGTTATATAATTGAAAAATGCTTTCTATTTTTCTTGAAATTCCAAGATTGGCCTATATGTATATATAAGATATTAGCTTTGCTACTGTTGCATAATCATATAGTTTGTTCTTCCATTCTTGAAATCTGGACATCTTTCTGCCTTTCATTTTGCTGTAAATATCACTCTTGCCGCTTTTACCACATACAAAAACAATTCACTTTGCATTTCTGTATTATTACTTGGCAAAAGATTTTGGGGTCCACCACAAACTTAAGTTTTAATATCTTCTGCATTTCTACATGTACGTCTATCCAATATTTTCTTGCTTTCTTACATGTCCACCACATATGGTAAAATGTTGCATCTGTATTCTGACATTTCCACCATTTTCCACTGTACGCTTTATTAGTTTTTGCAGTGTCTTTAGGAAGAATATACTATCTAAAAACATTTTATACAAATTATCCCTTAATATTTGACATTCAGTAAATTTAATTTATTTAGTCCATAGGTTTTCCCATTGGTTCGTGCATATATTTTCTCCAAAATTTTGCATTTTAACATAAAATTTTTTACTCGCTCTGTTTCTGTATCATATTGCAATAACATTTTATAACATTTTCCTAATAGTCTCCAATGATTAAGTCTCCAATGATAATAGTCTCCAATCATTAAGTCTCCAATGATTAGTTGTTCAAAAGCTGTTTTCTCTCTTAACCAGCCCCCTTTTTTTGGCTATTTGTTTTTTGAATTTAGACACCATTTGATAATACAAGAACCAAGGAATGTTTTTTCCTTAATCTTGAATTTTGTGACAGGATTTTATTTTCCCTTGTTTATCCGTTATATCCTCATAATTTATATGGGTCCCAGTCACACGCATGAGATAATGCGCGGGGGAAGCGAGGCTATTTACCCAGGAGGAAATTGACCCACAGTTGCGTGATGACACAGTTCTTTGAAGCTGCAGGCATAGCCCGCCACTGCATGATCAGACGCAATCGCAGGTGAGTTAGTTTTGTGTTTTTGGGGTTTTTTGCTGTTTGGTTTCGATTCGCTTAAATGGAGTAGCAATGAATCGCATCTCCACACTGAGGGCTTCTTATGGCAGTATGCAATGATGCACATATTGGGAAAGGGGGGAAAAACCAACAGCACGGAGTTGGGATGGCCTGATCAGACCCTCCTGACGCCATGAGAGCGCACTGGAGCGATCAGACAGGGGAACATCCGTCTGTGGCCATAGCAACCATTTACTTTGTATTTACTTTGTATATAATTCATGCAAATGAAGGATTCTAGCTGCCTACTTTGGATTGGCTATTTTTACAAGACTCCTGTTGAGCCTGTGTCTTTGGTTCGGAAGTTCAATAAAGAAGCATGCTGTTATGAAAAGAGCTGCCTCATCGCCATACTTAATAGGGAATAATATGCACACTTTGCCTAGCTCCTGATCATAATCAAGCAGATGCATTCTGTACCAGCTGGAGCTCTGAGCTGATCTATTTAATCCATAGATCTAGTAATCTTATTCCTAATTATTAAGTAAATCTATATATGTTAACTATACACTAAGGGGCAGAGTGGGAATCAACTGCAGGATGAGACTATTTTCAGTGAACCCAGAGAAGACTGTTGTGGTCGTGTGTGTGTATGTAAAGTGCCCTCGAGTTGCAGCCAACGTATGGCGACCCCTCAAGGGGTTTTCAAGGCAAGAGGCATTCAGAGGTGTTTTGGCATCGCCCTCATCTTTCTTGGTGGTCTCCCATTCCCATACTAACCATAGTCCATCTGCTT
Source organism: Gekko japonicus (assembly GCF_001447785.1). NCBI lineage: Eukaryota > Metazoa > Chordata > Lepidosauria > Squamata > Gekkonidae > Gekko > Gekko japonicus. The sequence continues at coordinate 59,140 of NW_015171651.1, forward strand.
AGCAGCCAAGACCTGATGAGATTGGGTTACCTAGGCCATCTGGGTCTGGACACCATTGTGGTTGGTGATGCTCAAACAGTCACAGGTTCAGCTCACGTCATGATCACCAGTCATCATCCTTCCGCTGATTCATCTAAGAGTTTTTTGGCTATTCACAACCCATTCATTCCCAAATAGCACAAACTGCCTGTTATAGAATAATAGAATCACAGAATCATAGAGTTGGAAGGGGCCATACAGACCATCTAGTCCAACCCCCTGCCCAATGCAGAACCAGCCTAAAGCATCTCTGACAAAAATTCATCCAGCCTCTTCTTGAAAGCTGTCTGTGAAGGGGAGCTAACCACCCCCCTAGGCAGCTGATTCCACCTTTCAACCACTCTGACCGTGAAAAGGTTTTTCCTAATATCCAGCCAATACCTTTCTGCATGTAATTTAAACGTGTTGCTTCGGGTCCTATCCTCTGCTGCCAACTGGAACAGCTCCTTGCCCTCTCCCAAATGACAGCCTTTAAAATATTTAGAGAGCAATCATGTCCCCCCTCAATCTCCTCTTCTCCAAATGAAACATCCCCAAGGCCCTTAGTCTTTCCTCGTAGGGCTCAGTCTCCAGACCCCTGATCATCCCCGTCGCTTTCTTGTGCACCCTCTCGATTTTGTCCACATCTTTTTTTAAGTGAAGCCTCCAGAACTGCACACAGTACTCAAGGTGCGGCCTGACCAAGGCAGTATACAGAGGGGCTATGACCGCCTGTGATTTTGATGCTATGGCCCTTTTAATACAACCCAAGACTGAATTAACCTTTTTTGCCACTGCATCACACTGACTGCTCATATTTAGTATACAGTCCACCCTTACCCCAAGATCTCTTTTGCATACACTACTCCCCAGAAACGTATCCCCCATCCAGTATTTGTGCTTGACATTTTTGTGGCCCAGATGCAATACTGTGCATTTATCTTTGTTGAACTGCATCCTGTTTGCAACTGCCCACTTCTCAAGAGTATCCAAATGTTGTTGAATTTTAACTCTGTCTTCTCGTGTGTTTGCTGCTCCTCCCAATTTGGTATCATCGGCAAATTTAATGAGTATCCCTTCTACTCCTTCATCCAGTTCATTGATAATCTGATGAAATGCCATTGACCACCACTCTTTGGGTGCTGTCCTCTAACCAGATCCCTATCCACCGAACTGTCCTATAGTCCAGTCCACAGTCTTCCAGTTTGCCCTTCAGAATGTCATGGGGAACCTTATCAAAAGCTTTACTGAAATCCAAGTAAATCACATCAACAGAGTTCCCATGATCCAGTAAGCTCGTCATATGATCAAACCAGGTTAGTCTGACAAGATCTGTTGGGGACAAAAACATGCTGACTACCCCGGATCACTAAGTGGTCCTTCAGATGCTTTGTCCCAGCCTTGTTAGGAAGGACACACTAAAGCCTGGGATGGTTACAAATTGAATCCCAGCTGGGATCATCTGATTATGTGGAAGTCAGCCTCTGATCTCCCATTCCAGAAAACTTTGCTGTGTGGCTTTATGGGGATGGAATCAGAAGCCAACTCCCTGCAGACTGGGGGGATCAGCTGGAAATCAGTTCCTGACGTCCCTCCTGGGAAAGCCCACTGTTTCCCAGCCTAGCATGGAAGTTTCCTGGGTAAGGTGGAGATGTAAAGCTGATTCCCAGCTGGTCCCCACCATCAGCTGGTAGTTCGCTTCTGATATCTCATTTGTGAACCTTCACCGTCTTCCAGCTGCATCAGAATCTGACTCCTAGCTGACCATAACTAATGCACAATCCTCACAAAAAGGATATGTGTAGTTCCACCTTCATATGTTGGTGTGGGGAGAGAAAGCATGAGTTATTCCTCCACACTATATTTTTGCTTCTGGAAGATTATTAAAGCAACTCTTAATTCTCACAGGATGGACATGAGGCTCAATGGTGCATCCCAAGAAACACCCCAGATCCTTCTCAGCACACCCCAAAAAGCTTCTCAGTGTGGCAAACGTTAATGGGTTCTTCAGTAGACAACTGTGTGTTGGCAGGTGAACCCGAAGACAGGATGTTTCAACGCCAGAATTCTACTTTGCATAGAAACTTTGTGCTAGCCTGATCTCTTCAGGTTGCAGAAGCTAAGCAGGGTCAGCCCTGGTTAGTACTTGGATGGGAGACGACTAGGGAAGGCCACGGTGGCAAAGCAGAGGCAGGCAATGGCCAACCAGCTCTGAATGTCTCTTGCCTTGAAAACCCTACGGAATCACCATAAGGAGGCTACAACTTGATGGAATTTTCTGCCATCAGTTTGTGTTTCCATTCACCTTTAGCCATATTTGGGGTGGACAGGAGGGCAAAATGGCCCTGGAATGGGACTTTACCTGGTGGCTATTATGGCCAGTCTGCTCCTGATCACATGAAAAAAAAGAGTAGGTGGCTATTATGGCCAGTCTGCTCCTGAACACATGACCTTCACATGACCTTCAAAGAGTAGGAGACATTTTGACCAATTTCCTTTTTTACACACTTCAGCATCTTAGCGCAAAATTAGAGCTACACTATTAAAGCAATGCTTGGCTTTTATTCCATGATGGGAGAAAACTCAGAGTTATTTGTTTGTTTCTGTTTTTGGGTTTTTCCCCCACCGTGTCATGTTACTTCCTTGTTTGCATCCATGTAAATGCAATCAGCCTGTCAGGGAACTGTGAAGAATGTCAAGATGAATTGGGGCAACTCATTCTAAATAAGATTGTCTACAGCTAAAGTATATATTTAGACAATCATGAAATACTCGTTAATTTGATTGATTGTGATGGCTTGGAAATAGCCTGTTCCCTCTCGATAAACAATTGAGGGCTCTTGGCCATTTTGACAAGACTAGTGGCTGTGCTCCTTTCCAAGCTGAGGACACACAGCATAGTATCCCCCCACCCCACCCCATTTTTAGTACTTTTAAATATGTACTTCAGAAAGTAATCTCTATTGATAGATAATTCTAGTAGGTAGGCAGCCATTTACTCTGCCATCCACTGAGCAGAGAAGAAAATTAGCTTGCCCCTGTGAGAATGGAGGGGTTGTGTTGAAAAGGAAACATGGAAATTATCACATTCAATGAAAGGGACTTGGGATTTCTTTTTCATGAGCTTGCTTAGGGTTGCCAACCTCCAAGTGGTGGCTGGAGATCTCCTGAGATTAGAACTGATCTCTGGACAACAGAGATCAGTTCCCCTGGAGAAAATGGCCGCTTTGGAAGACATTATACACTGAAGTCTCTCTCCTCCCCAAGAATTTAACAATTGGAGCTGGCAACCCTAAGCTCAATTATGCTTATAAGCAGGAATAAATGTCTCGAATATTCTTGGGATCTTGCTACTAGGGAGGAGAAGCATTCTAGGACCTATGATGAAGACCATCTATTCAGCCCCATTTGCAGAGCTCCAGAGTATGGTTGTCATACTCTGTTGGGGTATTCCTGGAGATATGGGGGTGGAGTTGGGGTATTCCTGGAGATATGGGGGTGGAGCCTTGGAGAGCATGGGGCTTGGGGAAGGGGAGGGACCCCAGCAGGGTATAATACCATAGAATCTACCTTCCAAATCAGCCATTTTATCCAGGGGAACTAATCTCTATAGTCTGGAAATCAGTTGTAATTCCAGGAGATCTCTGGAACCCAACTGGAGGCTAGCAACCTTGCCCTAGAGATACCACTCTACCCCACTCTGCAGAAATTTCTGGAGGGAAGAAGCAACCCATGATCACTGCCTGCTTTACATCAGGTAAAATTGTCTTCCCAGTTGTGGCTCTGTTTCTGGAAGGAAGCCAAGGTCAGGTAGTCTAGGGGAAGAAGTCCCCAAATGGCAGGACAATTTAGTTCCTGTCTTCCTTTGTTGTGGTGGTTCAGACACACAGACGAGTCTGACTCTTTACGACCCCATGGACCACATCACGCCAGGCCCTCCTGGCTTCCGCCATCCTCCAGAGTTTGCTTAATGTCATGTTCGTTGCACCGATAACACTAACCATCTCATCTTTTGCCATCCCCTTCTTCTGTTACCTTCAGTCTTTCCCAGCATCAGGGTCTTCTCGAGTGAGTGCTCCCTTCTCATTTGGTGGCCAAAGGATTTGATCTTCAGCTTCAGTATCTGTCCTTCCAGGGAACAGTAAGGGTTGATTTCCTTTAGAATTGACTGATTTGATCTCCTTGCAGTCCAAGGGACTTATTTCATGTTTATTTTATATGAGGTAAATTTTAAAGCAGTTTGTAAAATTTTTACACGTTTGAAGTTTCACCTATCATGATGAGTTCCTGTAGGCTGGAAAGCAATTGAGAATGGCTAGAAAGAAAGGTGCTGGAGAAGACTCTTGAGAGTCTGATAACGGAGCTGCATTTACCTCGGCCGAGTTCCAGGACTTTCTACAGCAGAATCTGATCTGTCACGTAAGATCGGCTCCCTTCTACCCTGCGACCAATGACCAGACGGAAAGGATGATCTGGACGGCCAAGGACACCCTCCACAGAATAACTGACGGGGACTGGAAGTTCCGGATTGCCCAATTCCTATTAACACAGAGGATGACCCCGAACCCAGTCTCCGGCCACAGCCTGGCAGAGCATCTGATGGGCCGCCACCCCATGACCCTACTGGACCGGCTTTACCCAGACTGCGCACCTGACTTCCGGAAACCAGTAGAGGACAGAGAAGCGTCAAGAGGGTTTTTCCCGGGGGAGCTTGTTTATTTTAGAAACTTTGGAGCGGGCCCTCCCTGGGTAGAGATGTAAAATTTCTGGAAATTTTGAAGCTAGGAAAAAAACCCGTTCCCCCCCCCCATTTTTTTCCAGAAAAAAACTGAAATTTTCAGAAAAATTGAAAGAAATGCTACATTAGCACTTTTTTTTTCTTTTCCAGATTGAAAGTCATTCTGTTACTTTAGGAACATAAAATATGACTATGGACAATTTTACTTGGCATGAAATTATCACAACTAGCATATTATTACAAACAGAATTTACGTTTTAAATAATATTTATTTGTAATTGTAACAAACAGAGCAACAATCTCCTAAACTGTTTACTAGTTTATGTGGAACAGACAAAAAAAAACCCTCCACAAAACAATTTTTTAAAATCCAGAAGTAACAATTATTCATATTTCCTCTCCACAGTATTAAATAAAAATAAAAAACCATTCTCATAAAAAGAACTGAAGAGGGGGGAAGTGTATAGAAGGGAGTGTGGGACTAAGTTTCAATGAATGGGCATGAAATTTAATCAGAATCATTTTCTGAGCTGTAATTATCAGTATCACTTT
>NW_015171651.1:64680-66446 GCF_001447785.1 Gekko japonicus
TATATTAGCCCGGTAATGTTTAAAAGGAGCATAGCTCCCAATGTTAAGTTGTTCTGGTTTTGGAATGCGTTTGAGTGTTTGTTCGCTACTTCAAATAAAGCTGAATCACTGAGCTGAAATCATTCTCTGATCCTTTGTTAGCGCGATCTAACAATTGGCGACGAGGATGGGATGTTAGAGCAGGTAGGCAGCCCTGCAAACAACCCCACGCCGGAAGAAAGCGAACCAAGCACAGCAGCCGATCAAGCGGAGGCGCCACCAGCACCGGTGCCCAAGTCTCCCATGATGGCTGGAAACCAGAAGTTCGAATCGTTCGAACCTGCATCTGAGGACTGGGACGCATACCTCACCCGGTTCGAGTTTCATCTTGAGGCCAACGACATCACCGATGAGGCGAAGAAGAGGGCAAGCCTGCTGAGCTCCTGTGGGAAAGGCACCTTCGACATCGCCAGGTCGTTGGTAGCTCTGGCCGACATCAAAATGGTGTCGTTCGCGGAGCTGACAAAGAAGCTTAAGGCCCACTTCTCGCCCCAACCTTCGGAGATCGCCTGCCGGCACGCATTCTACAAGCGGAGCCAGGCAGGGAACAAGACCATCGCGGAGTTCGTGGCGGCCCTTCGCAAAGCTGCACGGCTGTGTAACTTCACGGACGTGGAAGAGGCCCTCAGGGACCGTCTCGTATGCGGCCTCAAAGACGAGAGGCTGCAACAGAAGCTGTTTGCGCGCACCACCCTGACCTGGGCAGTGGCGTATGAAGAGGCCGTGGCAGCAGAGGCGGCAGACAAGTCAACGAAGGAGGTCCGTCAGCGGCTGGCTGAACACAACGTTCATTTCCAACGTGACAGCAAGGGCAATGATGCGGACGATGACGTCAACGCAGTACGAGGCAAGTGGACCCCAGCGAAGCCTACAGCTTTCAAGCCGTGCTCCGGTTGTGGCGGGAAACACCAGCGCAACTCCTGTTGGGCCCGAGATGTCAACTGCAGAGCGTGTGGGTGGCGTGGACACCTTGCCAGAGTCTGCAGGTCAGCGCAGAAGGGTTCGGCGTCCAGCAGCAAGGGGACACCGCGTTTTCCCACACCGGAGGCAGCCCACCAGATGACCACCAACCTAACCAGCACTTCAACCGTGCATCGCACCAGCCGCCAGGAGAATATCTCCGTAACACCGACCCTTGATGGACGACCCTGCACGATGGAGGTCGACTCCGGCTCGTCGGTAACAGTCATCTCTGCGGCAACCTGGCAGCAGCTTTTTCCAAATCGGAGTCGTTGGCGGCTCCAGCCTGCAGACACAAGGGTGACTGACTTCCAAGGGAACAGGATCCCTTTGGCTGGAAGGGATATGGCAAATGTTGTATTCAAGGGGAAATGTGCTAACCTCTCTTTTCTAGTAGCTGAAGGAGACCGGGTCAACCTGCTGGGGTTGGATTGGTTTGAGCCGTTGGGTATTGGAATCTCCGGTATTAACAAAATGTCTGAGAATAAATGGGACATGCTGTATGACCTTTTCCCCAATGTGTTTGGTGAGGGTTTGGGGCGGTACAAAGGGCCCCCGGTTGCGTTTGAATTAGACCCATCCGTTAAACCGATTAGGTTAAAATATCGAAAGGTGCCAATCCCTCTCAGACCTAGAGTTGAGAAGGAGCTTGACAAGCTTGTGGAACAAGGGGTCTTAGAACCTGTTCCCTACAGCAAGTGGGAGACTCCCATAGTGACTCCCGTAAAGGCTGATGGGTCCATACGCTTGTGCGCAGATTACAAATG
>NW_015171651.1:66456-66920 GCF_001447785.1 Gekko japonicus
CAAGGCTTTGCAGCAACATTCCTACCCCGTCCCTGTAATTAGCCACATCTTGGCTTCCTTGGGGGGAGGAAAATATTTGCCAAACTTGACTTGGCCCAGGCATACCAATAATTGCCTGTAACCCCTGAGGCTGCAGAAGCCCAAACAATTGTTACGCACAGGGGGGCTTTTAAGGTGAACCGACTCCATTTCGGAGTCAATGTAGCACCAGGGATCTTTCAGGGTCTCATGGAACAACTGTGACGGGGGGTGCCTGGCACGGTGCCCTACTTTGACTACGTGTTAATTGCGCGGGGGGAGGGGGGTCAGAGCAAGAGTTGCTGGACCGTGTAAAGGAGGTTTTAAAGCGTTTCCAAAATGCTGGGCTCAGGGTAAAGCGGTCAAAATGCACACTGGGGGTTGACAGTGTGGAGTTTCTGGGATTTCGCATCGACGAAAAAGGTGTCCATCCCACAGAAGAGAAG
>NW_015171652.1:0-9171 GCF_001447785.1 Gekko japonicus
TCCCGCAGGAAATGACCCCTGCTTGTGGCATAATTGTATGATTGTGCTGTACTATGATATAAGCCAATATGCTCCTCATTGTGTTTGACCTCTGAAGAAGGCCTGCACATGCCGAAACGCATCAGGTCAAGTCCATCGGCCCTTGTGTGTTAGATTTTGGCATTTTTACATGAGGTTTGATTGGGCCCTTATATGTTTTTTCAATTCTTTGTTAATAAAGACATGTATCTTTTTATACTGTACACATTACGTTCTTATTGTTGGCCCTCTATTCTGTTTGACTTGCCTTTCTACAGATCGGGGCCTAGGCAGGGTTCTGAGCTGGGGGTGTGCCCAAGGGCAATCTGATTCCCAGGACACACGTCCTCTGCTGTGGCCCCCGCCTTGTGGAACGGCCTGCTGCATGAGGCCAGGAAGGCACCCCCACTCCACCCTTTGGGCTTCCGGCCAGCCGGGCCAAGCGGAGTCGTTCCAGAGGGCTCCTTGCGCAGGGCTGCCCTGTGACGAGGTGGGCACAGAGAGAGGCCCGAGGGCGGCAGACTAGACCACTGGGTCTCATCTGCACCGTCTGTTGCTGCAAGGGTTTTGGTTGACACCCTTCTCCCCAGTGGGGACAACACTCCCTCTAAGCTGTGGAGCCTTGCGAGCAAAAAATCCTACTTTGTGAGCTACTGGCATTAAAATTGCGAGCGAGCGATTTGGCTGCGGCATACGTCCGTTTGCTCTGGAGCCCTCCTCCCTGAGCGGAGGCAAACAGTGTGTCAGCCGGAGGCTAAGAAAACTGTGAGCTTAGAGGGAACACTGGACCCAAGACGGCTGACATTCCCCTCCTCTCCTCCGCGTTGTCCTCACAACAACCCTGCGAGGCAGGTGAGGCCGAGAGCGTATGCCTGGCCCAAGGTCACCCAGCTAGCTTCCGTGGCATGGGTGGGGATTCGAACTCGGGTGTCCCAGATCCTAGCCCAACGCTTTAACCACTACGCCACACCGGCTCTCTAGGCTCCTGCTAGGTCGTTTTGGCTTTCCTCTGACATGTTCGGTTGATGCTCATGCTGTGGCGTCACCTCTGGCTGGCGTCCTAATTCCTGTGGCTTTGTCTTTTGAATAGCCCCCTCTATGGATTGTACCGATATAGCCTACGTTATCTGTCTTGAGTCTCAATGAGGCAGGCAGATGATATCTAAGGTACATAACTAAACAAAAGTTGAATGAATGAAATGAAATGAAAAGTTTGATCCAGGTGGCCAGCCGTGTTGGTCCGAAGCAGCAGAACAAATTTAGAGTCCGGTCGGGCACCTTGAAGACCAAGAAAGGTTTATTCGAGGCATGAGCTTTCGTGTGCAAGGCACACTGCTTCAGATACACTGGAATGGCAGGTGAGGTTCTAAAGTTATAGACAGGGGTTTAACAGCAAATTGACATGTGACATGATGATGTTTAAGTTATGCAAAGTGAAAAACTAAATAACAAGATTATAAGGTCAGCAGTTGTAACTCCAGGCTTCACCTGGAGTCCTGTGTCCAGTTTTGGGCACCACATTTGAGGAAGGATGTTGACAAGCTCGAGCGTGTCCAGAAGAGGGCAACCAGGATGGCGAGAGGGTTGGAATCCAAGTCTTAGGAGGAAAGGCTGAAAGAGTTGGGTCTGTTTAGCCTGGGAAAGAGAAGGCTTAGAGGGGACACGATTGCAGTCTTCAAGTATCTGAAGGGCTGTCATGTAGAAGATGGAGCGGATCTATTCTCTCTTGCTCAGGATTGTGAGACTAGGTCTAATGGGTGGAAATTACAAGGGAGTCAATACTGGCTAAATATCAGGAGAAACTTCCTAACTGTAAGAGTGGCTGAGCAGTGGAACAGTCTGCCTCGGGAGGTGGTGGAGGCTCCTTCGCTGGACACAGTTTTGGGCACCACAGTTGAGGAAGGATGTTGACAAGCTCGAGCGTGTCCCGAAGAGGGCAACCAGGAGGGTGAGAGGGCTGGAATCCAAGTCTTACGAGGAAAGGCTGAAAGAGTTGGGTATGTTTAGCCTGGGAAAGAGAAGGCTTAGAAGGGACAGGATTGCAGTCTTCAAGTATCTGAAGGGCTTTCATGTAGAAGATGGAGCGGATATAGTCTCTCTTGCTCCGGATTGCAAGACTAGATCTCATGGGTGGAAATATACCGGCTAAATATCAGGAGAAACTTCCTGACTGTCAGAGTGGTTGAGCAGTGGAACGGGCTGCCTCGGGAGGTGGTGGATGCTCCTTCGCTGGACGTTTCCAAGCGGAGGCTGGACGACCCTCTTTCGGGTATGTTGTAGGGCTCTCTTTCGGCCCTGCTCCTGCAGAGTGCAGGGGGCTGAACTAGATGACCTGCAGGGTCCCTTCTGACTCTTAACATTCTATGATTCTATGAACTTCCCACAATTACAAAAAAACACCTTTAGACATTTATCTGCTATTCTGACATATTTATTGCTTTACAACTACTGACCTTATAATCTTAGCTTGCTCCTTAGTTTTTTAACTTTGCATAACTTAAACGTCATCACGTCACATGTTAATTTGCTGTTAAACCCCCGTCTATAACTTTAGAACCTCACCTGCCATTCCAGTGTATCTGAAGCAGTGTGCCTTGCCTTGCACACGAAAGCGCACGCCTTGAATAAACCTTTGTTGGTCTTCAAGGTGCCTGACTGGGCTTGAACTTTTTTCTAAACAAAAGTTTGTCCTCCGCTACGGATCTTCTCGAATCCCTGCTCTTGCCAAGAACTCTCCAGTTGCCCAAGAACACTGTTTGGAATAATACTTGACCGCCCTGCAAGGACACTGTGCTGGCTCAGCTTCCCTCTCCTTGCCTCTCCCCGACCTCCTTTTTTATGCTGCTGTTTTCAGTTCCTACCCTCTCTGATCCGCCTGGCCATTCACCTGGAAGGAAGCTGTTCCGTGGAGCTGATTCCTTCTGGCTCCTGACACAGAATTTTTTTCTGGAGGGAATAGAAGAAGCCAAACGTGAGGTCCAGGCCCCGTCTGTTTCGCAGGAGGAAGGGGGCAGGGTGGATCCCAGGAGAAAATAGTCTGCTTCCTTATTGACTCATGACGCATCTCTGGCCCTGTGCAGTAGATGCTACCAATTTAGCATACCAGCTCCATTGCTGGCACGCCTAACAACCCCCCCCCCCCTGCACACACACACCCTTCCACTATTCCAGCTGGGCCAAATCCTTCCTGTCTCTCATACCATCCAGTCTGGTGCTTGTTCCTCCCAAAGAAACGGGGTCCTGTCCTGTCCAAAGAATGCCTTTTTCTGGAAGCTGAAAACAGAACAGAGCATCAAAACCAGTGTTCCCTCTAAGCTGAGTTAATGTGAGCTGGCTCACCATTTTTTAGCCTCCGGCTCACACCTTAGCTCAGGGAGGATGGCTTCAGAGCAAGCTAATTTATGCCGCAGCCAAATGGCTGGCTCACAGCTTTCATGCCGGTAGCTCACAAAGCAGAATTTTTACTCACAAGACTCCACACCTTAGAGGGAACATTGGTCAAAACCTAAGAGGAAAGTCTACCCCTTTGGGATAGGGGCTCCGGGAAAGAAGGTGTGGAGCAGTGTTCCCTCTAAGCTGAGTTATGTGTGAGCTAGCTCACGGTTTTTTAGCCTCCGGCTCACACATTTTTATCTCAGCTCAGGGAGGATGGGGCTCCAGAGCAATATAATTGATGCAGCAGCCAAACTGCTCGCTCACAACTTTAATGCTAGTAGCTCACAAAGTAGAATTTTTGCGCACAAGACTCCACCGTTTAGAGGGAACCTTGGTGTGGAGTGTCTGGGGCAGGGGGCAAGGGTCTGGTCACGGACTTTCTACCCTTTTGTTCCCTCAATGAGGCTGCTGATTGCCAGGTCTCCAAAGCAGGCCTGTAGCTTTTTTTCTGGCGGGGCTGAAGTTCTCAGCGCAGAAAGAAAAGCCAGAATTCTGAGGATTATGACTCAATATGTTGTCGAAGGCCCCTTGACATAGAGAGTACTCCATCTTTCTGTGTTATACCTCTGAGGATGCCAGTCACAGCTGCTGGCGAAACTTCAGGTCCTACAGTGCCAAGACCACGGCCAGACAGCCCGGAAAATCTACAACAGCTAATGATTATGGCTCAGCTATTCTTCTGTCTCTGAGTCTTCTCAAGCGGTCTGTTCTACCAAGGTGTTCTTATGCTAGCAATCACCCTCAGCCTATTAACCATTTAGCCAATAGAAAGTTGTGACCAGGATAGATCTCTAAATTGCAAGCTGTCAGCCACTTCAGACGACAGTTCTCAGCTGCTGCAAGTTAATCCCTTCTGCCAGCCGAAGCAACAATTCTGGGAACAAGCCAGCAGGTGGGTGTGAGGACTTCTAGAGTCAAGAAAGCCAACACATAGGCAGAGAAAACTCTCTTAGATCACACACACTGAATAATCCACTTTCAATGCACTTTCCAACTGGATTTTGCCAGTTCATCGAGTAAAATTCAGTTGGAAAGTGCACTGAAAATGGATTATTTGGTGTGTCCGGTTGCAACCTTCAAGGAGACCACTTTCTTGGCACAGAGTTAGAAGGGATCCCAGAGGTCACCTACTCCAACCCCCTTGCTCAGTGCAGGAATCACAGCGCCCCACTCTGCTTAAAGGAGTGCACATCTTAAAAAAAGGTTTTTAAATGATTGAAAAAGCATTTACAGGATGAATTCTTGTGGGCCTGTGCCTTTAAGAAAGGGGAGGAGCCTCTGAAAGCCCCACTGTGGCTAAGGGCCTGCTCCAAAGACTTCAAGGGTAGGACCATGTAGAGTACATTACAGTAGTCTAGCCTCAAGATAACCCTAGTAGAGTCCAGGCCACTCAGATTAACCGGACAGGATTTGTTCTTGGCACATCCACACAGCTCATGCCATGGAAGCTCACTTGGGGACCTCTGCCCAGTCACACTCTCCCAAGCCAAAGCTACCTCACAGTCTTGTTGTGAGGATAACATGGAGGAGAGGAGAAAGATGTCAGCCGTCTTCGGTTCCCACTGGGGATAGCGGGAGGGTAGTACCGATGAAGTAAGTTCACAAATAATTTTTTAAAAAATCACTGTACTATATGTCTTCAAAGGCTTTCGCGGCCAAAGTTCATTTGTTGTAGATTTTCCGGGCTGTCTGGCCATGGTTTTGGCATGGTAGGACCTGACGTTTCGCCAGCAGCTGTGACCGGCATCCTCAGAGGTATGACACAGAAAGAGGGAGCACTCAATGGGTGCGTTCAAACGGGGGCATTTACAACGGTATAGGTGCCGGTTGGAATCGGTGTGCTTACCGGCGTTCACACGGCGAACATCTACCTTCCGTCCCTAACCGTTGCAAAGAGCTTCACGCCATTGTATTCTGCCACTAGGTCTCCAAGTGGTGGTATCCTGAGTGCAACGGTTGTAATCGCTTTACCCCCCCCCCTCCCGTCTGATCGCTCTCCACCATTGAAGAGCCACTTCCGTTGGGAAGCCCGAGGCTTCCGATTTTCGCCCGCCGTTGTTTTTTTTAGGCCGGCGATATGCGCTTGGGCGAAGCTTCATCCCGGCGTTTGTTTAAAAAGAAAAGAAAAGGTCCTTAGTTAAGCATTTTAGAGTAGTCCGGGACCTCAGGGAGGCCAGTTTGCTCTTTAAACTTTAAAGGTAAGTCCTCTCTTCAGGGCATGCTTTTCTGGGCGGGGTGTTTTGCGCATGCGTGAAGATCGCCATTCCGTAGATGGCTGCCTATGCGCATGTGCAAACTAAGTTAAAACAACAACAACAAACCGCCAACGCCCGTTGTGTGTGAACTGGCATACAGCAATGGGCTCCGCAGACAGGAGGTACGTGTGATCACGTTTCAGCCGGCATAAACTGCAACGGTTCCAACCCGTACTGCCGGCTGAGAAGAAAAATGGTAGACAGGTAATTTATATCTACTTAGGAAGGTGGGGTAGGGCCTGGGAAACTCCTAAAAGACAATGACTTAGCCCTACCCCACCTTCCTGAGTAGATATAAATCACCTGCCTACCATTTTTCTTCTCGCCTCGACACAGAGAGTGCTCCATCTTTCTGCGTTATACCTCTGAGGATGCCAGTCACAGCTGCTGGCGAAACGTCAGGTCCTACCATGCCAAGACCACGGCCACACAACCCTGAAAATCTACGACGACGAATCACTGTACTGTTTTCCAGACGCTCATGGAATTACATCTCTATCTCAACACAACTAAAGGCCAAACTAATGACGTCATCGGACGATTCTGCATTGGCTTTTCCCTCTGTTGTTTTACCAAACCCACGCTGAAACAGAAATCCCCCTCTGCATTGCGTGCTGCTTTTGCTTCCTTTGATCATCGGGTTTTACGGTACCCTCTACGCTGCATGCCCGCTTTCGCTTCCTTTGATCATTGGGTTTTATGGTACCTGCTGCATAGATTTATGGGCCGTTCAGGGGTGACCAGGGCATTGCCCCGGGGTATCTGAATGTGGTTGTGAGCTGCGCCTTTTCCTCAGCGTTGAGAGAATGTGGAGGGAAGGCCAGATGTAGAATCGCCAACCGCCCCCCCCCCTCCTGGCAGTCACGAGGCCGCTGCCCTCGTCTTCTCCGGCCTCCAACAAGAAGGTTTATCGGGTTGTCCTTACATCTCTGCATCCAGCTGAGCTTCGATCGCCCGGTCTTCCGAGGGACTTTTTTTTCCGTGCAGCTCCTTAGAAACAGAAGATGAAAAAAAAATCACCCACTTGAGTCAGCTGCTTGGGCTTCAAGCATCCCCTTTTCCCGACCATATTGCAGACTCAACAGAAAGCGGGGGCGAGGGGGGGGGTGAGAGGGAAACCCATGACTGGTTCTTGACCCTGGTTTAGGGGGCATTGTCTGGCACCTGGGAGCCACAAGCCCTGCAGGGGGAAGGTAGTAAGATGGTTCTCGGCAACGCTCCCTCTAAGGTGTGGAGTCTTGTGAGCAAAAATTCTACTTTTTGAGCTACTGCCATTAAAGATGTGAGTGAGAGATTGGGCTGCTGCATAAATCGCTTTGCTCTGGAGCCCCTCCTTCCTGAGCAGAGACAAAAATGTGTGAGCCGTAGGCTAAACAACTGTGAGCTGGCTCACACTCACTCAGGTTAGAAGGAACACTGGAACTTCTCAGAGGGGCAGAAGCCGTTCAGTAGCCCTGTGGTTCAGGGAACTTGAAAAGCCACTTTGGGGGTGTTATAATTGTTCATATGGCAGTTTCTTCCTGCATTTTTAGCAATCAGGTCCCGGGCGCCTGTCCTGTCTGCGCCACCAACAAATGCTGTTCCCTGTCAGCGGCAGTGTCCCCTCTAAGCTGAGTCAGTGTGAGCCAGCTCACAGTTCTTTTAGCCTCTGGCTCACACATTTTTGTCTCCGCTCAGGAAGGAGGGCTCCAGTGCAGTGTTCCCTCTAAGCTGAGTTAGTGTGAGCCAGCTCACAGTTTTTTGCCTCCAGCTCACACATTTTTTGCCTTAGCTCAGGAAGGAGGGCTCCAGAGCAAAACTCATTTATGCAGCAGCCGAATCGCTGGCTCACAACTTTTAATGCTAAGAGCTCACAAAGTAGGATTTTGGCTCATAAGACTCCACAGCTTAGAGGGAGCGTTGGTCGGCGGGCCTGCAGGGTGATTTCTTACAGCTGAGACAAATCTGAAGGCAAGTGCTTACTTCCAGCTTTTGCAAAGGAATGTCCGCTGGAGAATTTTGACCTAGCTTCACGTCGGGCGTCAGCAGACCCTGAAGTGGAGCGACTGCAGGGGGGGTGAGGGTTTCTGGGGGCTCAGCTGTGCTCCCAACTGCCCGGTGTCACTAGGAAGGGCACACGGGTGGCACTTCTGGGGCAATGGTAGCCACGTTCCCGGGGGCATGCGCTGGCCAGTGCTGTGGGGGAAAGGGTGTGCAGACAGTGAAGGCAACTGAGCATGAGTGGTGGCAGTGTTCCCTCTAAGCTGAGTTGGTGTGAGCTAGCTCACCGTTTTTATTTATTTATTTATTTATTTTATTTCATTTATACCCCGCCCTCCCCGCACGCAGGCTCAGGGCGGCTTACACAGGCACCAAAGTGCGATAAAAATACAACAAGTTAAAACGATTAAGGCACAAGTGCAGTAAAAGTCAATGGTTAAAACAGTTTAGGCAAAAATGCACATCTCACAGGATACATAATGACTACAATACTTACTCCCTATTGCATATCCCAATGGGGTCAAAAAAGGGGGGGAGTGCCATGGGCCACTATATTTCAGCTGGCAAGTCAGCCCGATGCGGCGGAACTGCTCTGCAGTCACACGGTGGTTGTAGTGGCGGCGGCAGCTCCTACTCAAAAACCTGGTGGAAGAGCTCCGTCTTGCAGCCGCTGCAGAACTGTACCAGGTCCCACAGGGCCCTGATCTCCTCCGGGAGCTCATTCCACCAGGTGGGAGCCGCCACCGAAAAGGACCTAGCCCTTGTGGCAGCAAGCCTGGCCTCTTTAGGGCCTGGGGTCACCAGGCGGTGTTGTGACCCCAACCGAAGTGCTCTTTGGGGCCTGTGTGGGGAAAGGCAGTCCCTCAGGTATGCCGGACCCTGGCCATGTAGGGCTTTAAAGGTAAGCACCAGCACTTTGAAGTGAATCCGGAACGCTATCGGCAGCCAGTGCAGTGCTTTCAGCACAGGTTGGATGTGGTCCCATCTAGAGGCACCTGCTACCAACCTGGCCGCCGCATTCTGCACCAGCTGCAGCCTCCGAATTTGCGACAAAGGCAGCCCCATGTAGAGAGCGTTACAGTAGTCTAACCTCGAGGTGACCGTTGCATGGATCACTGTGGCCAGATCGCCGCGGCTAAGGAAGGGGACCAACTGCCGCACCAGCCATAGATGATAAAAGGCTGCTTTGGCAGTGGCTGTCACCTGGGCCTCCATCGTTAAGGTGGGGTCCAGGAGCACTCCCAAACTCCTAACCTCCGAAGCTGGCACCAGAGGAGCCCCATCGAAGGCCTCCAGCTCACACATTTTTGTCTGGGCTCAGGAAGGAGGGCTCTAGAGCAAATTAATTTATGCAGGAGCCAAAGGGCTCGCTCACAACTTTAATGCCGGTAGCTCACAAAGTAGAATTTATGCTCACAGGACTCCTCAGCTTAGAGGGAGCGTTGCTGGCGGGAAGGCTTGCAGGTAGGAGAAGGATGCACAG
>NW_015171652.1:9841-11699 GCF_001447785.1 Gekko japonicus
TCCCTACCTGCTCTATCCCATGCATAATCTTATAAACCTCGATCATGTCACCCCTCAGCCGTCATTTCTCCAAGCTAAAGAGCCCCGAGCGCTTTAACCTTCCTTCACAGGGAAAGTGCTCCAACCCTTTTATCATTCGAGTTCCCCTTTTCTGCACTTTGTCTCCATTTTGTCTGCCACCCCATTGCCTTTGGGTACGCCCAGAACATGACTGGACCACCTGCAGAGGAAGCGCACCTGCCATGGGGAAATGAGACCTACAGCCAGGGGTCATTTCCTGCAGGAGCGCACAGGAGCGGAGCTCTGGCAGTAAAGAGCCCAGGGGGCGGACACATGCAAGAAGCCCCGCCCCCTGCTCCCAGCAGCCCCGGGCCACGAGGAGCCTGTGCCAAGGTTTATTCAGCTACAAGCTCTCCCTCCTCTGTGAGGGCATTTCTGCGCGTCCCCCCCCCCAATAGCTAGCAATCCAAAACAGTCCAGCGGAGCCTGAGCGGTGGGTGTTGCCTCCTTACACACTTCCGGTGAGGTCAGGGGGTGTGGCATATGCAAATGAGTTATGCTAATGAGCTCCTGCTCCTCTTTTTCTACGAAATGACCCCTGCCTACAGCCTTTGCCACAGACCTTGCTCGGGGGAAATCCAGACTTCCTGTTTGCAGCAGAAGCACTTCTCATTCCACTTTTTCACAAAATGCATCAGCAGCACAGGGATTGGGGGGGTGGGGAGAAGCAAGACTGGCAGCGTACTCAGCGCGGGATTTATTGCCCCCAACGTCTGTCACGTGGGCTGCCAGGGAGGGGGGGCATTGGGGCTCGAACTGCAAGAGGAAAAGGTCCTAATAGGTTTGTAGGTCTGTATATGGCCCCCTTTAGTCACACTCAAAGTGTGGCCCGCCCTTCTCTCACACCAGGGTGGCTTCTGCCACCATTTTCTCCCTCTCCCAGAAGACTAGAACTCGAGGGCGTCCAATGAAGCCAATGGGAAGCAGATTCCGGACGGACATATACATGAGCACCGCAACCCTAGAGTCGGACTCGACTGGCTTTCGAGCAAGGGAGACCTTTACCTTTACTTTATTACACATCAAAGTGTATGTTTGAAGTCAACCTGATGTAATTGGAAATGGTGTCAATCCTGTGGAATTCCTTTTGATCCATTTGTATAAAAGAGACCAGCAGACTGGTATCGGGGCACTCTTCTTGGAAATACGGAGAGACTTGTCCTTCTCTCTGTGTCTCCTGGGATATGCCTAGAGGCCTCTGCTTTTCTCTTTCTTTCTGGTTCTTTGTCTCGTCTCCTTGCATGCTTAGTGTTATTATTGTTATTATGTGTATTCGAAGAGTTTCTCATTGTTAATGTTAACCTTGTAAAAAGGTAAAGGTAAAGGTTCCCTTGCTGGAAAGCCAGTCGAGTCCGACTCTAGGGTTGCGGTGCTCATCTCCGTTTCCAAGCCGAAGAGCCAGCGCTGTCCGAAGACGTTTCCGTGGTCATGTGGCCGGCATGACTAAACACTGAGGCGCACGGAACGCTGTTTCCTTCCCACCGAAGTGGTACCTATTTATCTACTTGCAGTTTCTTGCTTTTGAACTGCTAGGTTGGCAGGAGCTGGGGCCAGAGACGGGAGCTCTATTATTGTTATTATGTGTATTCAAAGAGTTTCTCATTGATAATGTTAACCTTGTACTAACCCTAAAATAAACTGTTATGCATAATTGAGGCAGAGCTCAGTTTCCTTTTCTGCTCCGGCCACGGTCTGAGGTAAGAGGCCATTTCACCAAACCCTTTCGAACCCCCGAGCACCATTCCCCTCCCTCCAAGGGGGACTGGGGGAGAAGGGGAAAAAATTCTCTCCACAGGCT
>NW_015171652.1:11932-12699 GCF_001447785.1 Gekko japonicus
ACCTGAACTGCAGCCACCCGCCTGCCATCCCACCCCCCCAGCCCAGCCCTTTGTGTCGTTTCCCAAACCTTGGCTTCTGCTGTGCATTATGGGAGATTGCACTATCGTTGCCCTATAGCACGCCTTTCCACACCTGGGCCATACCGGGCCATGCAGTGGCGAAGGAGGGTTATAGCGCAAGCGTGCCGCAGTAAGGAATGATGTTTGGGTGCGGCCGCTCTGGTGGGATCACAGAATCACAGAGTTGGAAGAGACCTCCGGGGTCATCTAGGCCAATCCCGTGCGCAATGCAGGAAATGCACAAATACCTCCCCACACACAGACCCCTAGTGACCCCTGCCCCAGGATCCCCAGCTAAAACTGGCCTGGAGAACCATTGCTTCCTGACCCCAATGTGGCAATCAGCCTTTCCCTGGGCGTGCAAGAAAGGGCCACAAGAACTGAGCCCTGAGGCAGCCCTCAGTTTGGTGTCATGGTTAAGTGCGCAGACTCTAATCTGGGAGAGGTGTCGTGGTTAAGTGCGCAGACTCTAATCTGGGAGAACCGGGTTTGATTCCCCACTCCTCCGCTTGCAGCTGCTGGATGACCTTGGGCAAGCCACAGTTCTGATAAGAGCCTGGTAGGATCCTTCCTTGGAGATCATATTCAAAGAGGAATTGTGGAGAGCTGGACAGGAAGGGGTAGCTTTCCACCCAGACCAACCCCAGTTCCTCCCCCAATTCTCTTTGCAACCAACATTCTCCTCCCCCCCCCCTTTCACTGCAGGG
>NW_015171652.1:12990-19415 GCF_001447785.1 Gekko japonicus
ACCTGTGGGGGGGGGGGATACCTGGAGATTTGGGGGGGTGGAGCCTGAGGAGGGTGGGGTTTGGGGAGGGGGAGGGAAGTGCCACACCAGGGTCTAAGGCCACCGGGGCCACCCTCCAAAGCAGCCGTTTTCTCCAGGGGGACCAGTCTAGCGGAAGATACCCAAGGCCCACCTGGAGGTTGGCAACCCCATCCACAGGCCAGTGGGAGGGGTGGGGGTGAAGAGGCTCCGTTGCTTCTGTTTGCATCTGCAATAGCAATGGGGCCGAAAAGAGGGAGGGCCCGCTGAGGAAGAAGAAGAAGAGACTGGATTTCTAGCCCACCCTTCACTCCCCAAAGGAGTCTCAGAGCGGCTTACAAACTCCTTTCCCTTCCCCTCCCCACAACAGACACCCTGGGAGGTAAAAGAAGAAGAGATTGGATTTATACCCCATGGCCCTTCACTACGCAAAGAAGTCTCAGGGTGGCTTACAAACTCCTTTCCCTTCCCCTCCCCACAGCAGACACCCTGGGAGGTAGGCGGGGCTGAGAGAGCTCTCTCGAGGACTGCCCTTGAGGACAGCTCTGAGAGAACTTGTGATTGACCCAAGGTCACCCAGCCAGCAGCTGCATGTGAGGGAGTGGAGGAATCAAACCCGGTTCTCCCTTATTAAAGTCCGCGCTCCTAACCAGTGCACCAGACTGGCTCTCTCCAAACTGGAAGATTATGGGGTGCCGGCTCCAGGTCAGAAAAGACCTAGAGGTGGGGGGTGGGAGCTGGATCCTGGGGAGGGGGGATTTGGGGAAGGGAGGGTAGGATGCCTATAGAGTCCCCCCTCCAAAGCAGCCATCTCCTCCAGGGGAACTGATCTCTGTCATCTGAAAATCAGTGGTAATAGGGGGAGATCAAACTGAAGCTCAAAGACTTTGGCCACCCAAGTGAGAAGGGAGCACTCACTGGAGAAGACCCTGATGCTGGGAAAGACTGAAGGTCAAAGAAGACGGGGACGGCAAAGGATGAGATGGTTAGACAGTGTCATAGATGCAACGAACATGAAGTTGAGCAAACTTCAGAGGACGGCGGAAGACAGGAGGGCCTGGCGTGATCTTGTCCATGGGGTCGCGAAGAGTCGGACTCGACTGTGCGACTGAACAACAACAACAAGGGGGAGATCTCCCGCTGCCACCTGGAGGTTGGCAACCAAGGAAGAAACAGTTTTCTGACGGACTAGGCCTGCCTCGTGTTCATCCCAATGCCACTGGGACCCTCTGACCTTGTGGGCAGGGCTGCTGTCCTGCGAGGGAGGACTGGAGATCTCCCAGGGTTTCAACAGCTGTCCTGACAACAGAGATCTGTTCCCCGCAGCTCACGATGAAGAACCGCTACAACAGCTAACATCATACCTACTTATGGTGGCACAAACCACCGTTGCAGCTGCCTGGAAGTCACCCAAGTCTCCAAGTTTAGAGGCCTGGAGAAATAAAGTGTGGGAACAATTCCTGATGGATAAGATAAGTGACACTTTAAATATAGCTCAAACGAATCTTTGTACAACGAAATCACTCTTTGAGCGCACCTGGTTCCCTTACCTTCAGTATATGACTGAGAAGGATTTACTTCCAAACAATCCGGCCTATGCTTCTTGGTTATGCTTTTGAATATAAAATAGTATAACATACCCCAGTATTAAAAACTCTGCACTGTATACAACAGTATAGCTTTTATCAGTATCCTCATACTCAAGCCCGCCCTTCCTCAGGCTCAACCCTTGAATCTCCAGGAGTCTCTGGAGGGCAGGGAGCTGTTCCTCTTGGCAGCAGAGGAGAGGACTCGCAGTCATGGGTTTAAATTAAGAGCGGGAAGGGACTGGCTGGATCTTAGGAAAAACGTTTTGACAGTCAGAGAGAAGTTGCCGCGCGGAAGACTTGAATGTCAGGTGGATTTTTGGGGCGCGATCACACCGCAACATCTGGGAAACATAGCGCGCCCGTGGCCAACCCGTGGCGTCTCGCCGAAGATGCGCAGTCAACAAGTACCGTGGAAAGTGCACTAGTATCCAGAAAACGCAGGGCAGGGGCGGGCGTCTGATCGCGGGAGTGCTAGTATCCCGTGGCATCCGGCGCCCATCCACGTCCCGTCGCAAACCGAATATTTTTCGTAAGCGCATGTGCACAAACGCATAACTGAAAGCAGTGCTGCTCCACGGAACTGCGCATGCGCACAAACGTGAAACGCTTGCCGGGCCGCTTCTTTACCACGCTCCAGCATCACCGTGTGATTGCCAGCTAACAGCCTAAGCGCAAAGCCTCAGGGGACTGTGTGATCGGTCTGTGGTATGATCGCACCCGCTTGATGCACCCCCAAACCGTCCTTCTCCCGTGGCAAATCCTCCCGTGTGACCGGGGCCAGAGTCATGCCACAGTGGAACCAGCTGCAAAGGGAGGTGGTGAGCTCCCCCTCCCTGGCAGCCTTTAAGCAGCAGCTGGACAAACACTTGTCAGGGATGCTCTAGGCTGATCCTGCATTGACCCGGGGGTTGTACTAGATGACCTCTAGGACCCCCTCCAACTCTGTGTGATTCTGTGACTTTTATGATTGTATTCTGCTTGTGGGGTGACGTGACTTTTCCTCCCCACCCACCTCTGAGCACTGTGTCGGTCCTCACTAGACGTGTACTGGCAGAGAAACCATTACAGATACAAGAGTCCAGGAGGTGCTCAGAGAAGCCGAGACATGCGTGAACTTTGGCAGGAGGTATCGAGCCGTGTCCACCTACAGGTGACGCGGCATCAGGGTGAGGTCTAATTCTTGCCCTGGTTTCTGTCTGGGCCAGGGACAAATGTGCCTTTGTTCTTAGCATCAGAGACACGGGCTTACCTCTCGGATCCTCTCGTTCTGCATCCGGCACTCGGCCTCCCACGCCGACAGGTGCCTCTGTGGAGAAACCAAGCAGGTCAGGAGCATGAAACGGGCCGAACATCCGAGCTGCTTTCTAAACCCTTGGACCGTCTTTCTGGCCCCAGAGATGGGATCCTGCCCTGGAACCCTCATCCTCTCTGAGACACCTCCAGAGCCGGGAGGGACAGAAAGCGAATGCAGTCTTAGGGTGCATCAAAAGAAGCCTTGTGTCCAGATCACGGGAGGTGGTCGGCCCGCTCTGTTCTGCTATGGTCAGGCCTCACCTGGAGTCCTATTCCAGTTTGGGGCACCACATTTTAGGAAGGGTGTTGACAAGCTCGAGCGTGTCCAGAAGAGGGCGACCAGGATGGCGAGAGGGTTGGAATCCAAGTCTTACGAGGAAAGGCTGAAAGAGTCTGGTATGTCTAGCCTGGGAAAGAGAAGGCTCAGAGGGGACATGATTGCCGTCTTCAAATATCTGAAGGGCTGTCATGTAGAAGATGGAGTGGATCTATTCTCTCTTGCTCCGGATTGCAAGACGAGATCTAATGGGTGGGAATGACGAGGGAGTTGTTACCGGCTAAATATCAGGAGAAACTTCCTAACTGTAAGAGTGGTTGAGCAGTGGAACAGACCACCTCGGGAGGAGGTGGATGCTTCTTCACTGAACGTTTCCAAGCGGAGGCTGGACGACCATCTCTCAGGTATGTTAGGCTGGACGACCATCTCTCAGGTATGTTAGGCTGGACGACCATCTCTCAGGTATGTTATAGGGCTATCTTTCGGCTATGCTCCTGCAGAGTGCAGGGGGTTGGACTAGGTGACCTGCAAGGTCCCTTCCAACCCTAATATTCTATGATTCTAACTCTTATGAGGAAAGGCTGAAAGAGTTGGGTCTGTTTAGCCTAGGAAAGAGAAGGTTTAGAGGGGACATGATTGCAGTCTTCAAGTATCTGAAGGGCTGTCATGTAGATGATGGAGCAGATCTCTTCTCTCTTGCTCCGGATTGCAAGACTAGATCTAATGGGTGGGAATGACAAGGGATTCGTTACCGGCTAAATATCAGGAGAAACTTCCTAATGGTTAAGAGTGGTTGAGCAGTGGAACGGGCTGCCTCGGGAGGTGGTGGATGCTCCTTCGCTGGACGTTTTCAAGCAGAGGCTGAATGACCCTCTTTTGGGTATGTTGTAGGGCTCTCTTTTGGCTGTGCTCCTACAGAGTGCAGGGGGTTGGACTAGATGACCTGCAAGGTCCCTTCCAACTCTTAACATTCTATGATTCTAAGTACACAGGTGGAAACGGGGACATCCTGGTGTAAGTTTGACAGCCGTCTTCACGGGCCAAGCTAGAGTTGCCAATCGCCAGCTGGTGGCTGGAGACCTCCAGAGATTGCAACTGATCTCCAGGCGGCAGAGACTGGTTCACCTGGAGAAAACGGCCCCTTTGGAAGGTGGACTCTGTGGCATTTATACCCCATTAAAGTCCCCCCCCCTCAAACCAATGCTCCGTCTAAGCTGTGGCATCTTGTGAGCAAAAATTCTACTTTGTGACAGACAGACAGACAATCGTTATTGGCATGTCGTCTGCTTGGTGAGCTTCTGGCATTAAAGTTGTGAGCAAGCAATTTGGCTACTGTATAAATCGGTTTGCTCTGGAGCCCTCCTTCCTGAGCTAAGGCAAAAAATTGTGAGCTGGAGGCTAAGAAACTGTGAGCCGGCTCACACTGACTCAGCTTAGAGGGAACCCTGCCCCCAACCCCACTGTCCTCCGGGGCCCCCACACACACACACACCAAATCTCCAGGTATTTCCCAGTCCAGAGCCAGACAGGAATCATAAGAACATAAGAGAAGCCAATGTTGGATCAGGCCAAACTTGGTCAGCCCGATTGTGGGCTATAAGTGGGAATGTTTTTCCATTGTGGCAGCACAGCCTTGCGATGCTTAGATGGGTGCCTATTTTTGGAGGTCCCGGGTGGCCTCAAATTTGAAGGACTGGCTCCCTTCCTGAACACATCAGCGTTCAGTAGGAGGCTCAATAAGACGCATCGGCCTCAAATGAAGGCCTTTCATTGCATATAAGAAGGAAGCCAATGTTGGATCAGGCCAGTGGCCCATGGCCCATCCAGTCCCACACTCTGTCACACAGTGGGGGCCAAAAATACCAGGTGCCATGAGGAAGTCCAACAGTGGGGCCAGGACACTAGAAGCCCTCCCACTGTTGCCCCACCCCCAAGCACCAAGAAGACAGAGCATCCCTTGCCCCAGACATATACCTTGTGGCTAATAGCCACCGATGGACCTCTGCTCCATATGCTCATCCAAGTCCCTCTTATAAGAACATAAGAAGGAAGCCAATGTTGGATCAGGCCAATGGCCCATCCAGTCCAACACTCTGTGTCACACAGTGGCCAGAAATGCCAGGTGCCCTCAGGAGGTCCAGCAGTGGCACCAAGTGCCATCAGACACTAGAAGCCCTCCCACTGTTGCCCCCCACCAAGCACCAAGCACCAAGAATACAGAGCATCCAAGAATACAGAGCATCCCAGAGAGTTCCTGTCTGCTATGTATCGAGCCTAAGCCTTTCCTCCAGCTGCGCCTAGAATGGGCTGAGCTTGCTTCTCCAGAACAATAGCTCGCCTGGATCCAGGAACTAACCTATAGATAAGCAGTATAATGTAAATAGCCTATCACGGGGAGTGTGTGTGTGTTGGGTGTGGTGTTTTGCATGCTTATAAGCAGGGCTCCAGCCCTGCTAGAGTCCTCTTGTAGGTTGCTGAAATCACTTAATAAACTAGAGTTGATCACTGCAATTCATCTGATACTATCTATACCTTGTGGCTAATGGCCACTGATGGACCTCTGCTCCAGATGTTGATCCAGTTCCCTCTTATAAGAACATCAGAAACGCCAATGTCGGACCAGGCCTGTGGCCCATCCAGTCCAACACTCTGTATCACACAGTGGCCAGAAATACCAGGGGCCATCAGGAGGTCCAGCAGTGGGGCTAGGACACCAGGAGCCCTCTCACTGTTGCAACCCCCAGACACCAAATCCCTGTCCCTCTCATAGCGTTGGAAGGTTCTACTTGGCCCATTGGATGCTGCCCTTTGTCCTGCCCTGTCATTGCCTGCAGTCTGGCCCCCTTAGCCCCCTCCGTGCCCCCTCCGTGCCCAGCCCGGCCTCGCCTTCAGTCTGCCGCCTTCCGTCCTCATCTCCCTCAGCAGGTCCTTGCCGGACTTCTCCTGCCGCCGCTGCTTGAAGACCTGTGTGAAATGACAGCAGGGATCAGCTGTGTTCCAACCAGCCAGGCCTCGTCACTGACAACATCATCTGGAGTTTCCATAAAAAGGGAGTGTACAAATATCACCAGACAAGAAGAGGAGGAGGAGGAGGAGGAGGTGGAGATTGGATTTATGCCCCGCCCTTCACTCGGAGTCTCAGAGCGGCTTACAAACTCCTTTCCCTTCCCCTCCCCACAACAGACAACCTGCGAGGTAGGCGGGGCTGAGAGAGCTCTTTCGAGAACTGCCCTTTCAAGGACTGCTCT
>NW_015171652.1:19494-21485 GCF_001447785.1 Gekko japonicus
GAGAGCATCCCACATACTATATTATTATTGCCAACAAATATGGAGCAAACAGCAACCCTGCAAGGTAGGTATGATTACCCCTGTATTACATTCAGGAAGTAGCAGCTGAGAAAACAGAGGCGTGCCTAAAGCCATCTTTAGTCTGTAATGTAGATGACACTTGAACCAGGGTCTTCTTAATCTATAACTAAGGTGGCCAGCTCAGGTTTGGGAAATACCTCGAGATTTTGCTGTTTAAAACGTTCATTTCTGATTTGGGTTGCTTTTTCTTCTTGACTGAGAAACTGTGCCGAGATATCTCTAAAGTTACGTTTGTTCTTCTGAAGGTTTCCAGGTTCCCCTCTGGCCACTGGCGGGGGATGGTGGGCAGTGTTCCCTCTAAGCCCTGGAGGCTTGTGAGCAAAACTTCTACTTTGTGAGCCACTGGCATTAAAGTGGTAAGCGAGCGATTTGGCGGCTGCATCAATTAGGTTTGTTCTGGAGCCATCCCTCCTGAGCTCAGACAAAAATGGGTGAGCCAGAGGATAAAAAACTGTGTGCTAGCTCACACCAACTTGAGTCCTGTGTGCAGTTCTGGAGGCCTCACTTCCAAAAGGATGTGGGCAAAATCGAGAGGGTGCAGAAGAGAGCAAAGAGGATGATCACGGGTCTGGAGACTGAGCCCTGCGAGGAAAGGCTGAGGGACTACTTGGGAATGTTTAGTTTGGAGAAGAGGAGATTGAGGGGGGAAGCGATCGCTCTCTTTAAATATCTGAAAGGCTGTCATTTGGAGGCGGGCAAGGAGCTGTTAATGTAGGGACTTTCTTCCACATGTGGTGGAGATGTGGAAAAATCTATAAATTTTGGCAAAATGTTAATAAGATTATATTGGAAATGTTAAATATCAATTTAAAAATGCTACCAGAAATGTTTTTACTGAACATAATTCCTAATGATCACGAAAAAAATGATGTAAATTTATTAACATATATTCTCATATCAGCAAGAATGCTGGAAATCAGAAAAAGTTCCAACAAGAGCAGAATTATTACATATTATTACAAGGAAAAGACGATAACATATTCCAAAAAAGATGGTTTAGAGTATATAAATGGATTGAAGAAAAATGTATATAATGGACTCTGACTATGGAAAATACTTGTATTACTGCAAGTAATGAAATTAAGCTTTACAAATGATAAATATTTTTTTTTTAAAAAGAGTGGTTCAAAGGTGGAATCAGCTGCCCAGGGAGGTGGTGAGCTCCCCTTCACCAGCAGCTTCCAGGAAGAGGCTGGACGAATATTTGTCAGGGGTGCTTTAGGCTGGTCCTGCACTGGGCAGGGGGGTTGGACTAGGTGGCCTCTCTGGCCCCTTCCAACTCTATGATCCTATGACTCTATGATTCTAACTCAGCTTAGAGGGAACACTGATGGTGGGGCAGGGTTGTCAGCTCCAGGTTGGGGAACTCCTGGAGATCTGGGGATGAAGCCTGGGGGAGACAGGGACCCCAGTGGGGGAGCTATGCCACAGAGTCCAGCCCACCCTCCAAAGCAAACATTTCCTCCAGGGGAACTGACCCCCGTGGTTTGGAGATGAGTTGTAATTTAGGGCTATTTTGGGGCAGGAACGCACAGGAACGGAGTTCCGGCTGGCTCCCAAATTGGCCACACCCAGCAGGAACTTATTAGCATAATAGGCCACACCCAACAGCAGGAACTCATTAGGATTGGCTACATTAGGGGTGTGTGGCCTAACATGCAAAGGAGTTCCTGCTCCAAAAAAAAGGCCCTGGGTTTTGACAACAAACAAGGTAAACAGAATAAGAAGCAAAAGGTGGGTGTGGCTGGATGACCACACTTCTGGTGACACGGGGTGTGGCCTAATATGCTAATGAGCTGTGCTGTCAGGTGTGTGGCCTAATATGCTAATGAGTTGTGTCATCAGGGGTGTGGCCTAATATGCTAATGGGTTCCTGTTGTTGGGTGTGGCCTATTATGCTAATGAATTCC
>NW_015171652.1:21495-28674 GCF_001447785.1 Gekko japonicus
ACAAAAAAAGCCCTGGTTGTAACGCTGGGTGTCCCCCAGGCCCCACCTGGAGGTTGGCAACCCTAAGCACCGGGGAGACTGGAGGACTCTTGAGTGTTTCCTTCCTTGTGTGTCTCTCACTTGCTTGTGGATGTGCAGCTGGCACTGGCTCCTCCGCCTCCAGCACTCCTGCAGGGCCTCCTGAATTTCCTCCAGCTCCTTCTGCCGGGCCCGGCTCTTCTTCTCCAAGACTTTGAGGCTGCGGAAGAGAGTCAGCCGCACGGAGGGTCACCAGCTTGCGTCCCCCCGACGCCTGCCAGGTTCGTGTGAGCCAAGGGCAGGGCCTTCCTGCCCTTTCCGGATGCTTCTGACCCTTCCATGTCATGCCCACCCGGCACGCCCAAACCATTCTGCCACCCCACACAGATGCTCTCTGTTGGAAATACGTGTGCTGCAAGGTCTAAAATCCAGTCATGACGGGGTTAATGTGTGGTTACCTTGTGTGCTATTGTTTAGACTGACCTAGAAGGGAACCTGGCACAGAGCCAATGGAGAGAAAGCCCGGGAAACTGAAGCCTATTTGCTAACAATCATTGGTTAATGCATTCAAGTGATTTCCTTTTAGGGGTCAAGAAGAAGAAGAATCTCCATTGTTGTTGGAGACCGTGTGGTCAAAGTGTAAAGATGTAGTCTTAGGTGTCTTTGTTGTTTTGTAGATTTCCTGTGAACCCTTCTCTTAGAAACAAAGATTTTTAAATAGAAAGAAAATGCCTCCTCTCCAGTGAACAAAGATCCATTGCAACCTCCGAATATTTAACTATTTTTACCAATTTTCCAGCACTCTCCAGTCTCCACATAACCCAGAAGGCAACATTACGATTGCCAGCGTCAGCTTTGGAAATCCCTGGAAATGGAGAAGCAGTGCTGGGGGAGAGGGCAGTTTGGGGGAAGGAGGGCACTTAGCAGGGATGTGACACCACTCTAGGAGTTCAGTGTCTCTCAGACTCTATGGTGTGCCACAGAGTCTGCCTTCCAGTGTTGCCATTTGCCAGGGGGACTGATCTCTGTAGTCTGGAAGTCATTCCGGCAGAACTCCAGACTCGACTTGGAGCCCGGTAGTAACCCTGTTGTAGAGTTGTAGTGGCTGAAGACACTGAGGAAACGCTGGGCACGCAAATGGATAAGGAGCAAGGATTTGGCTCGGGGTTGCCGGCTCCAGGCTGGGAAATTCCTGGGGATTTGGAACCTGTGGAGGGCAGGGCTTGAGGAGGCGAGGGACCCCTCGGTGGAGTATAATGCCCTAAGGCAGGGGTGGCCAAACTGCGGCTTGGGAGCCACATGCAGCTCTTTCACACATATTGTGCGGCTCCTGGCAGGGCAGCTGGGGAAGCAAAGGGGAGGCGTTCTTTTTCTCCCTCCCTCCCACCTATTTGCTTTCTTTGTTTCTCTCTCTCTCTCTCCACCTCTTTCATTCTTTCTTTCCACCTCTCTTTTTCTCTCTCTCTTAAATATAATATCTGATTTTACCCCTTTTGTTTTTATTTTTGGCAGTCTCATTTAATGTCAAAAGCAAATTTGCATATTTTAAATGAAAATGTGTGTATAATATTTGTTCCCGTTTTGCGGCTCCTAGACATCTCACATTTATTTTATGTGGCTCTTACGCTGAGCAAATTTGACCACCCCTGTCCTAGGGTCTACCCCCCCCCTCCAAAGCCTCTGTTTTCTCCAGGGGAGGCTGATCTCTGTAGTCTGGGGAGGAGCTGTCATTCCGGGAGATCCCCAGGCCCCACCTGGTGGCTGGCACCCCTAGACTTTGGCTGGTGCTCTTGCAGATGGAAATCCCACCTGACCCATCCTGCAAAGCTGGGAGATTTTCCCATCGTGCCTTTCACTGCCGCCCTCCAACGGAGCAGTCGCTCTGAGGCAGTGCCATGCAGGACAGGGGGGGGTCTCTCCCCTCTCCTCCCCCCCGATGCTCTTGCAGGTGGAAATCCCACCTGACCCATCCTGCAAAGCTGGGAGATTTTCCCATCGTGCCTTTCACTGCCGCCCTCCAACGGAGCAGTCGCTCTGAGGCAGTGCCATGCAGGA
Source organism: Gekko japonicus (assembly GCF_001447785.1). Lineage (NCBI taxonomy): Eukaryota > Metazoa > Chordata > Lepidosauria > Squamata > Gekkonidae > Gekko > Gekko japonicus. The sequence continues at coordinate 23,569 of NW_015171652.1, forward strand.
CAGGGGGGGGTCTCTCCCCTCTCCTCCCCCCCCATTGAGGGCCCTGGAGTCTCCCCTCCCTCCTTATGTCCACTTCTCACCTCTTGGCCTGCAGCGAGGTGCAAAGCCGGGTCTGATGCTCCAGCAGTGCCTCGTATTGCCTCTGCCAGACCTCCCCCTGGGCAAGTTCCTCACGGATCCACTCCTCCAGGCAAGCATTACCCTTCTCCAAGCTCCTAGGGGGAGAGAAGGGGGCCGTGTGTGTGTGGGGCGGGAGCGGAACTCCAGCCTCCTGACTTGCTCCCTAAACCCAAAAGGTGTCCAACGGAGGGAGGTGCCCTCGTCCCAGGGTAAACCCAAGCTGTTGTTTTCCCACCGAAAGGGGGGGGGGGGGGGAGAGAGATGGGGGTTACCTGTATTGTACCACCTCCATGATGCTGGAATCCGTCCTTTAGCACTGCCGCCTCTTGAGCTTTCGAGACAACCTGGAAGGCACACCTGGGGAGTGACTCTTTCTGGGCAGGGGGAGGGAGCTGGTCTGAGGGGAGGGGGCAAGGCTCAGAGAGGCAGAGAATCTGCCTGGCACACAGAGGTCTCCGGTTCAGTCCCCGGCAGCATCCCCAGTTAAAAGGACCAGGCAGGAGGTGATGGGAAAGATCTTGGCCTGAGACCCTGGAGGGCTGCAAAGAGGGGCTGTGGCTCAGTGGAAGAGCCTCTGCTTGGCATGCAGGAGGTCCCAGGTTCAATCCCCGGCATCTCCAGCTAAAAAGGACCAAGCAGGAGGGGATGGGAAAGAACTCTGCCTGAGACCCTGGAGAGCTGTAAAGAGGGGCTGTGGCTCAGTGGCAGAGCCTCTGCTTGGCATGCAGAAGGTCCCAGGTTCAATCCCCAGCATCTCCAGTTAAAAAGGACCAGGCAGCAGGTGATGGGAAAGACCTTGGCCTGAGACCCTGGCTCAGAAGCAGAGCCTCTGCTTGGCATGCAGAAGGTCCCAGGTTCAGTCTCCAGTTAAAAGGCCCAGGCAGGAGGTGATGGGAAAGACCTCCACCTGGGACCCTGGAGAGCTGTAGAGAGGGGCTGTGGCTCAGTGGCAGAGCCTCTGCTTGGCATGCAGAAGGTCCCAGGTTCAATCCCCGGCATCTCCAGTTAAAAAGGACCAGGCAGGAGGTGATGGGAAAGACCTCCGCCTGAGACCCTGGAGAGCGGCTGCCAGTCTGAGCAGACAACGCTGACCTTGATGGACCAAGAGGGATCTAGTTCAGTGTAAGGCAGCTTCATGTGTGGGGAAGGGCGCCATGCCGAGCTCATGACGGTACACCCCAGAAGGGACGTATGCCGCAAAAGCCACACAGTCCAGGGGAACAGACATCGGACGGATCGCGCACCATGTCCGCCACTCGGAGTCAGGGCTGAAGGAGGAGTTCCGAAGCGCTTACCAGATGTGGGTCAGCTGTGAGACATGGGTCCACTCCCACCCAGTGGCCCAACCCAACGGAGTCCTCTCTTGCACTAAGAGAATCCTCACCTGGGCCCGGTTGCCATCGCATAGGCAGAGGTCGCTTAGCAACCAGCCACCTCAACCGCAGGGCTCTGGCTTGCTGGCCTCTCTCCTTCCCGGAGCCCCACCCAGGGCGATTCGTCAGGGGATCCATCCGGACCCATTCCCTTGTCCCATATGGCTGTGCGCAGAGGCATTTGGCGGTGGGGGGGGGGCTACTCTACTACTGTGGTACTTCACAATAAGTCCTGTGTGTGGACAAAATGGGGCGGGTGCAGAGGAGAGTGAGGCGGTTGATCAGGGGCCTGGAGACCAAGCCCTATGAGGAAAGGCTGAGGGACTCCTTGGGAATGTTCCATCTGGACGGATACGGATACTCTCCTGAAGTCTTCGAAGGGCTGTCCCTTAGAGGACGGCAGGGAGCTGTTCCTGTTGGTAGCAGAGGAGAGGACTCGCAATCAAGTTTTTATTGAATATAAAACCTGAAAACTGTAAAGAAGAAGAGAAGAAGAGATTGGATTCATACCCCATGGCCCTTCACTACCCAAGGAGTCTCAGAGCGGCTGACAAACTCCTTTCCCTTCCCCTCCCCACAACAGACACCCTGTGAGGTGGGTGGGGCTGAGAGAGCTCTGACAGAAACTGCTCTTTTTCAAGGACAGCTGTGCCAGAGCTTGTGACTGACCCAAGGTCACATCAGCAGGTGGAAGTGGAGGAGTGGGGAATCAAACCCGGTTCTCCCAGATTAGAGTCCGCGCACTTAACCACCACACCAAACTGGCTAGACTTTTCCCTTATTATACATGTATTGACTACTGCAAGAATTTTATATGCTAAATATTGGAGGGAAAATGAAGTGCCTTCAAAGGAATGAACGATAAAATATTTGAAACTGCAGAGATGGAGAAATTAACTTTATTTTTGAGAGGACCAGATGAAGGAAGCTTTGGAAATACCTGGCCAAGATTTTACCAATGGCTGGAGGAGTACAACAAATAAACTGTACGGATATACATCTGAACGAGAAGAAAACACGAATTAAACTTTTAACAATAATGCTGAAATACTTATATAAAAAATACATGGTGGGAAAAATAAATAATATACAAGTAGATATTGTATGAGGTAACATATTAGACAAAACAACGATGTAAATGGAACCCCCAAACTTGTATGTATTTATGTTTGTTTGTTTCTTGTTTGTTGATCATGAGAAATAATTTTATTTTTTTTAAAAAAGGACACGCAATCATGGGTTTAATTTAAGGGTGGACATGTACCAGCTGGATATTAGGGGAAACTTTTTGACATTCAGAGTTGTGCCACAGTGGAATCGGCTGCCTGGGGAGGTGGTGAGCTTCCCCTCCCTGGCAGTCTTTAAGCAGCGGCTGGACAAACACTTTGTCAGGGATGCTCTAGGCTGATCCTGCATTGACCAGGGGGTTGGACTAGATGGCCGCTAGGGACCCTACTCTGTGTGATTCTAAGGCACTTCCTAACATGGGCATGGACTCTGGGAACACAGCCTGCAAAAAAACCAGATGCGCCCACATTCGCTCTGAGAGTGCTATCACCAGACCTAAGAGCGCCAGCTGTACCATCTCGGGTACATTCACTTGTTCACCTTCCAGCATTAGATACGCCATCGAATGCCAGCGATGCCCTTTCACTCTCTACATCAAACAGGTCAGTCCCTACAAAAAAGGATAAGTGGACGATATACCTGGCATCAAAAATCACAGTATTCAATCATCAGTGGGGCCTTATACACGAAACGAGATGTAATATGCATGGTTCGTTGGTGCCGCTCGGAGAGAGCAGGGGGGCTGTCAAGGTGTGGGGCAAGAGGAAGAGAGGAATTTATTTATTTATTTATTTATAGTTTCGATTTCTATACCGCCCTTGGCCCCGGAGGGTCTCAGAGCGGTTTACAGAGGATATGGACCAATTATACCTAATCTAGGGCCACAATTCATTTTTTTGGGGGGGGGCTGCCTACCAGCACCCAGCGGCATGCGTTTCTGTTGCTGTTGCTTCTTCTCCGGACGGTTTCTGAAGTTAGTTCCAGCGCTTCGGGTGGGCAAGGAGGAGGCGATGTCCCTTCGGGGGTTCCTTCAATATCTTGGTGCAGGATCGGCAGAATACCTTTGCAGGAGACGACTGCCTTTGGAACTCCCCTGCACCGGAGGCTGCTTCCCAGAGGGGACGCTCCGCCGCCCCCGGCCCCGGCTCAGCAGCTACACGTGCCTCTTCAGGTGCAAGGAGAGGTGATCCGAGCGGGAGAAGGCCCTGTGGCAGAGGCAGCACTTGAAGGGCCGCTGCCCCGTGTGCTTGCGGTAGTGCCGGGTCAGCTCGTCCGAGCGGGCAAATTTCCAGCCGCAGCCTTCCCAAGTGCAGGGGTAGGGCTTCTCGCCTGCAAGAGAAAGCCTCCGTCAGTAGAACAAGGCCTGGAGCCCCACGCTAAGGCAAAATGAGGCAGGGGTGTGATGAGACCACAGGACAATAGAGGATTGGGTCACCCCCATAGAATCACAGAGCCGGAAGGGACCTCCAAGGTCATCTAGTCCAACCCCCTGCTGCACGAGGCAGGGAATTCACAAATCCCTCCACACCCCCAGGGACCCCTGCTCCATGCCCAGAAGATGAAAAAAACCTCCAGGATCCCCGGCCAAGCGGGCCTGGAGAAAAACTGCTTCCTGATCCCAAAGTGGCAATCGGCATTTCCCTGGGCATGTAAGAAAGGGCCACGAGAACTAAGCCCTGAGGCTGCAACCCTCCCGGCCCTCCCTTCTCGTGATCTGCCCAAGTTCACAGAGTCCGCATGGCTGTCAGATGGCCATCTAGCCTCTGCTTAAAAACCTCCCAAGAAGGAGAGCCCTCCGCCTCCCGGGGAAGCCTGTTCCAATGAGGAACCGCTCCAACTGTCAGGAAGTCCTTCCTAATGTTTAGCTGAAAACTCTTTCCGAAAACTCTTATTCATTCATTCATTCATTCATTCATTCATTCATTTATACCCTGCTCTCCCCACCGAAGCAAGCTCAGGGTGGCTTACATAAAATACATATATTTTATGGTCAGGCCTCAGTTGGAGTCATGTGTCCAGTTTTGGGCACCACGTTTTAGGAAGGATGTTGACAAGCTCGAGCGTGTCCACAAGAGGGCAACCAGGATGGTGAGAGGGTTGGAATCCAAGTCTTAGGAGGAAAGGCTGAAAGAGTCGGGTCTGTTTAGCCTGGGAAAGAGAAGGCTCGAAGGGGACAGGATTGCAGTCTTCAGATATCTGAAGGGCTGTCATGTAGAAGATGGGGCAGATCTATTCTCTCTTGCTCCGGATTGCAAGACGAGATCTAATGGATGGAAATTACCAGGGAGTCGACACCGGCTGAATATCAGGAGAAACTTCCTAACTGTCAGAGTGGTTGAGCAGTGGAACAGTCTGCCTCGGGAGGTGGTGGATGCTCCTTCGCCGGACGTTTTCAAGCAGAGGCTGGACGACCATCTTTCGGGTATGTTGTGGGTCTCTCTTTCGGCTGTGCTCCTGCAGAGTGCAGGGGGTTGGACTGGATGACCTGCAAGGTTCCTTCCAATTCTAACATTCTATGATTCTATGATTCTACTGGCTAAATATC
>NW_015171652.1:28879-35712 GCF_001447785.1 Gekko japonicus
GCAGGGTCCAACGCCATGCCAGCCACCTTCAAATTACCCATTTCCTCCCTAGGAGAACTGACCTCTGTGCTCTGGAGGTGGGTTGTCATTCTGGAGGCTCTCCAGGCCCCACATGGAGGTTGGCCACATTACCCATGATCAGGCGTCATTTTGTAGAAAAAGACGTGCTGGAGCTCATTAGCATAACTCATTAGCATACCCTATTTGCATATGTCACACCCCCTGACATCACAGGAAGTGTGTCAGAAGGCAACACTCACCGCTCAGGCTCCACTGGACTGTTTTGGATTGCTAGCTATTGGGGGGGGGGCCTGCAGATCTGCCCTCACAGAGGAGGGAGAGCTTGTACCTGAATAACACTTGGTTTTAAAGGTGCCACTGGACTGTTTTTGACTGGTAGCTGTTTTGGTTGGGGGGGGGACATGCAGATCTGTACTCACAGAGGAGGGAGAGCTTGTACCTGAATAAAAACTTGGTCTTGAAGGTGCCACTGGACTGTTTTGGATTGCTAGCTATTGGGGGGGGGGCCTGCAGATCTGCCCTCACAGAGGAGGGAGAGCTTGTACCTGAATAACACTTGGTTTTAAAGGTGCCACTGGACTGTTTTGGATTGCTAGCTATTGGGGGGGGGGCCTGCAGATCTGCCCTCACAGAGGAGGGAGAGCTTGTACCTGAAGGCGGGCCAGGTGGGGGGCTCTGCAACTTACCTGGCTGTTTCTTCCCCCTCGTGGCCTGACTGAGGGCTGCTGGGAGCAGGGGGCGGGGCTTGTTTCATGTGCCCGCCCCCTGGGCTCCTTACTTCTGGAGCTCCACTCCTGTGTGCTCCCACAGGAAATGACCCCTGCCCATGATGCACCCACCCTACCCCCAATGAGGTAGGGTGAGGACAGCCAGGATGGAAGTAGATGATACGCAGCCAGGTGCAAGCCGGTTGCCAGATCCAAGGTGGGGCCGTCCCGGAGAGCTGGGGGTGGAGTCGGAGGGGAGACCGCAGCAGGGTGGATTGCCACAGAATCCACTCCTTTTTCTCCAGGGGAGCAGATCTTTGTAGCCTGGAGACCGGTTGTGATTCAAGGAGGCCTCTAGGCGCCGCCTGGAGGTAAAGAGGAGGCAAGCAGCCATGATCCATTGTGCCCCCCCCCCAAATGTCTGCACAGACTTCTTCCCCCAGAATTCAGTTTACTTGAAGCAATTCAAACGCCATCAGCGCCCACGAACCGTGCCTATGATATCTTGTTTCGTGTGTAACTTTATCAAAGTGGGTAGTCATGGATCTGATGAGTGTCACTAGGAGATACGACTAGAGTGTTTGACAAATGGATTAATATGTGGTTAGACGGTGTTATCGAGGCAACGAACATGAAATTGAGCAAACTCCAGAGCACGACGGAAGACAGGAGGGCCTGGCACAATGTGGTCCATGGGGTCGCAAAGAGTCAAACTCGACTGTGCGACTGAACAACAACATTTCAACGCTACCCACTTCGATAGAGTCAGGGGTCATTTCCTGCCAGAACAGAGCTCCGGCAGTAAAAAGCCCAGGAGGCGGGCACATGCAACAAGCCCCACCCCCTGCTCCCAGCAGCCCTTAGTCAGAGCAAGAAGCAGCCAAAACAGTCCAGTGGCATCTTTAAGACCAAGTTTTATTCAGGTACAAGCTCTCCCTCCTCTGTGAGGACAGATCTGCACGTTCCGCCCCCCCAATAGCTAGCAATCCAAAACAGTCCAGTGGAGCCTGAGTGGTGGGTGTTGCCTTCTGACACACTTCCGGTGATGTCAGGGGGCGTGGCATATGCAAATAAGTTATGCTAATGAGCTCCTGCGCCTATTTTTCTACGAAATGACCCCTGGATAGAGTTATACACGAAACGAGATGTAATATGCATGGTTCGTTGGTGCTGATGGCGTTTGAATTGCTTCAAGTAAGCTGAATTCTGAGAAAAGAATGTTCAAGTCTGTGAATACTTTTTTTGGCACAATACATCACGGCTGTTGGCTTCCTTTCGACCTCCATCCCGTGATCTCTCTCTTTGGTCTGCACCACCTGGAGGTTGGCAACACTGGCATGGAAATTCACGCCCAGAGAACTAATCATCGACTCACAGAGTTGGAAGGGACCTCCAGGGTCATCTAGACTAACCCCCTGCACAAGGCAGGACATTCACAAATGCCTCCACCCAACAAGGTGGCACTGATAAGGAGAGCGTTATTAAAGAGGCAGTTCCCTGTGGCAGAGGAGGTAACCGTCTATGGGCATAGAGTAGGGAACAGAGCAGGGGTCGCAGGGGGAATCGGGTGGGGGTTAGCTGTGAATCCCCTGCAATGTGCAGGGGGTTAGACTAGATGACCCTTGAGTTCCCTTCCGGACGTCCTGTTTTGACATCTTTTTTCCAGCAGCTCCCTCCCATTACCTGTGTGGGTGCGCAGGTGGGCCTTGAGGTGGGAACTCTTGGTGTAAGTCTTCCCACAGCTGGGGTGGCTGCAGGCATGGCCGGCGGGCCGCTTGCGTGGCCGGGGCTTGGGTGCCGTCTTCGGAGGGGCCGGAAGGCCAAGGAAAGGCCAAGCGGCCAGCGCCGGATCTGCCTGGTAGAGCTGGACCAGCCTGGCTTGGGACTGGCCCGGGCTGGCCAGATGACGGCTGCTCAGCAAGGCCACCGGGTGTAAAGAAGCCTCGTAGGTTAGCCGGCCGTGCGGCCCGTGGCCGGCCGCTTTGGGCTCTCTGCGGGGCTGGCCGGCTGGAAGAGGACCCCTGCCCGCCGCCTGGGCAGGGAAGTGCTGCAGTGGGTGATGGGAACCCCCCAGGCCCCGACTGGGCCCCACTGGCGCCTGGGCATAGTGGGGCAGGGTGGGCACACAGTCCATGGAGGTCTCCGCCAGGGGACCAAAGCCGTCGGGAGTCCCTCGGCATCCAAAGAGGTCCCCTCCGGGTGCCCCCACGAAGATTCCCGCCTGGTAGGCAGCAGACACGGAGGGCTGTTCCTCTGGGCCCGGGCACGGAACCCCAGTGGGGAACGGCTCCCAGATGGAGAAGTTGCTCAGGAGGAAGTCCGGGTCCCAGCAGGCGCCGTCGTCCTCTTGCTTCACCTGCAGGGAGGCCTCATCCAAGCCTCCGGGAGACGGGAGCCCCACTGCGCCCTCCGTCCTCTGCCACTAGAACGCAAGCAAGCGGGAAGCACTGGTCATAACAGCTGAATTGCTAAGGCCCTCTCAGTCAGCATCAAAGGCTAACAGAAGAAGAAGGAAAGGGACTGGATTTATACCCCGCCCTTCACTACCCAAAGGTGTCTCAGAGCGGCTTACAAACTCCTTTCCCTTCCCCTCCCCACAACAGACATCCTGGGAAGCAGGTGGGGCTGAGAGAGCTCTGACAGAAACTGCTCTTTTTTTCAAGAACAGCTGTGCCAGAACTATGGCTTGCCCAAAATCATCCAGCAGGTGCAAGTGGAGGAGTGGGGAATCAAATTAGAGTCTGCACACTTAACCACTATACCAAACTGCAGTGGGTGATGGGAAGCCCCTAGGCCCCGACTGGGCCCCACTGGCGCCACTACACCACTACACCAAACTTAACCACTACACCAAACAGCTGGGATATACCGGACACCGATTTTGGCCATATTCTTGTCACCGTTTGAACATGGCCTACTGAGTTGTTACCGCCATCCGCACTTTAATTGTATGCGTGATTTGTTATGTTTATGAGTTTTATGATGTTGCATTGTGTCAATGCATCTGTGTTTTAATATACCTTAATTTTTTAATGTCAGCCGCCCTGAGCCTGCCTTGGCAGGGAGGGCGGGATATAAATCGAAATAAATAAATAAATAAATAGCAGCCACGCCAAGCAGCACAGCAAATCCCAGCTGGGAACTGGAAAGAAGAAGAAGAGATTGGATTTATACCCCACCCTTCACTCCCCAAAAAAGTCTCAGTGGAGCGGCTTACAAACTCTTCTCCCCTCCCCTCCCCACACAGACACCCTGGGAGGCAGGCGGGGCTGAGAGAGCTCTGAGAGAAACTGCTCTTTTTCAAGGACAGCTCTTATCAGAACTATGCCCCAAAATCATCCAGCCAGGTGCAAGTGGAGGAGTGGGGAATCAAACCCAGTTGTCCCAGATTAGATTCCGCGCACTTCACCACTACAGCACCCTGGCACTGACACCTTTGGGACCGTTACCACTAGGCACGTAAGCAAGTTACCAATGTTTGGAGATCAGGAAGCCCCAGAGAAGGAAAGGCCCTGGCTGGGGCCAGATTAACCCCCTGCCTGCCTGCCAGCCAGCCACAAAGGTTCGATAAGGCTCCTGTTATCAGGATCTCACACAAGCCACTCTTATGCACAAGGAACCAGCAGCTCTTCTGAGTGGCAGGAAAGCCAAGTGGTCCTGGACAAACTCAGTCTAGTCGTGTGACAAGCCTGGGTTGGAAAATTTCTGGGTATTTGGGGGGTGGAACCCAGTGTTCCCTCTAAGATGAGTTAGGGTGAGCTAGTTCACGGATTTTTAGCCTTCGGCTCACGCATTTTTGTCTTAGCTCAGGAAGGAGGGCTCTGGAGCAGTGCTCCCTCTAAGCTGAGTCAGTGTGAGCTAGCTCACAATTTTTTAGCCTCCAGCTTGCACATTTTTGTCTTAGCTCAGGAAGGAGAGCGCTGGAGCAGTGCTCCCTCTAAGCTGAGTCAGTGTGAGCGAGCTCACAGTTTTTTAGCCTCTGGCTCACGCGTTTTTTGTCTCTTAGCTCAGGAAGGGTGGCTCCAGAGCAGTGTTCCCTCTAAGCTGAGTCAGTGTGAGCTAACTCACAGTTTTTTAGCCTCTGCCTCACACATTTTTGTCTCTTAGCTCAGGAAGGGTGGCTCCAGAGCATTGCTCCCCCTAAGCTGAGTCAGTGTGAGCTAGCTCACAGTTTTTTAGCCTCTGGCTCACACATTTTGTCTTAGCCCAGGAAGGAGGGCTCCGGAACCTGGGAAGGGACCTCCGTGGCTCATAATTCCATAGACCCCACCCTCCAAAGCAGCTGTTGTGGAGGAGGAAGATTTTATTTATTTTATTTTATTTATCAAATGTATACCCTGCCCTCCCAGCCAGATTTGAACGAGGGATCACTTCCGTCCAGAAACACCAGTGCCGCAGGAAAGGTGGTGGTGCATGGAGAGGCCCGATCCTTGTCTGGTGGAGTGCCGTATCTGGGAGACTCAGGTTCGAATCCTTGCTCTGCCCTGGAAGCTGGCTGGGTGACCTTGGGCCAATCATACACTCTCAGCCTGACCCTCCCTCACAGGGTTGTTGTGAGGATAAAAGGGAGGAGAGGAGAATGATGTAAGCCCCCATTGTGGAGAAAGGCGGGGTGTCATAGGCAGGAAGCAAAGAAATAGGCCTACATGCAAGGCAGGTCAAAAGCGATGCTCCCTCTAAGCTGTGGAGTCTTGTGAGCAAGAATCCTACTTCGTGAGCTGCTGGCATGAAAGTTTTGAGTGAGCGATTTGGCTGCTGCATAAATTAGTCTGGAGCCCCATCCTTCCTGAGTGGAGACAAAAATGTCTGAGCCGGAGGCTAAAAAACTGTGAGCTAGCTCACACTCACTCAGCTTAGAGGGAACACTGCCCCCAGGCGGGCCTTTTGGCCTTGCAGAAACCTCCTCCCCCACAGCATTTGAAAAAAGACACACACACACACCCCATACGCACACTTTCGTTCCACTGGTTCAAGAAGAAGACAGCATCCGGGAAGCCCCAGGTTGCCACAGGAAGGACAGGACGGAGTCTCTGCAGGCAAGAAGCTGCCCGAAGGTCACAAACGCCGCAGAGAAGAAAGGCTCATGGGAGGAGGGGGTCACCACACAAAAGGCCCCCCCCAGCTCCTAACCAGTGTTCTCTCTAAGCCGAGTTAGTGTTAGTGTGAGCCAGCTCATGGTCTTTGAGCCTCCGGCTCACAGATTTCCATCTCAGCTCAGGAAGGAGGGGGCTCCAGAGCACACTAATTTGCGCAGCAGCCGAATCGCTCGCTCACCACTTCAATGCCAGGAGCTCGCAAGGTAGACTTTTTGCTCGCAAGACTCCACGGCTCAGAGGGAGCCTTGCTCACAACGTACCAGACAGCCCCACCCCCCCACAACCCCTCCTCACCTGGAAGCTTTCAGACGGCAGGTCCTGGAAGTGGCTGAACCCACCCAACAGGCCAGCGGTGGCCAAGACCGCCTCCACGGAGGCCATGGGGACCCACACAGACCACCAAAGCCACTAATGCTGAAAAATAAATAAACTGCAATAACCTAGAAGCTCAGCTTGATTTTGGAGCCCCCTGCTCCACCTCTCTTCCCTCTCACCTGTAGCATCCCCTCCCACACACACCTCTCTCTTTCTTTTAAGCAAGCCCTAGCATTTGCCACCAGCAACCCTCCTCCTCCAACTCCTGGGGGCCCCTGGAGTGGCACGGCCTAAATGAAGCCATCTGCCCAAGGAGGTGGGTGTGGCTGCAGCCCTCGAGGGAGGAGGCGGAGCTGCAGAGGGATCGGCTTTGGAGAGGACTTGTCCGTTGTTCCTTTCAGCATCTGAGCAGAGGAGATAACATTCACAACCTGCCCCTAGCCACGCTTGTGTGGGTAAAGGACTGCCAAGTTGCCGCCAACTTAACAGTGGCCCTTCATGGGGTTTTCAAAGTAAGAGGTGAGCAGGGGTGGGTTCGCCCTGGCCTGCCTCTGCGTAGCAACCCTAGAGCTCCTTGGTGGTCTCCCATCCAAGTACCAACCAGGGCTGACCCTGCTTAGCTTCCGAGATCTAATGAGAGCGGGCTAGTCCAGGTCAGGACAAGAGATGTTCAGGGGTGGTTTGCCATGGCCTG
>NW_015171652.1:35855-42837 GCF_001447785.1 Gekko japonicus
TTGCCTGCCTCTGCATAGCGACCTCACACTTCCCGGGTGGCCTCCCATCCAAGTACCAACCAGGGCCAACCCTGCTTAGCTTCCGAGATCTGATGAGAGCGGGCTAGTCCAGGTCAGGACAAGAGATGTTCAGAGGTGGTTTGCCCTTGCCTGCCTCTGCGTAGCAACCCTGGACTTCCTTGGTGGTCTCCCCTCCAAGTACCAACCAGGGCCAACCCTGCTTAGCTTCCGAGATCTGATGAGAGCGGGCTAGTCCAGGTCAGGACAAGAGATGTTCAGAGGTGGTTTGCCATGGCCTGCCTCTGCATAGCGACCCCAGAATTCCTTGGTGGTCTCCCATCCAAGTGCCAACCGGGGCCAAGCCTGCTTAGCTCCTTAGATCTCATCTGACAAGGTCGGGCTAGTCTGGGCCATTCAGATCAGGGCAAGAGAGATGCAGAAGGTTTTTTCGTTTTTTAAATACATGGTTTCTGATTGCAGTAGGAGCTTGCAGTGGGTCTTTCCCAGACCACTGGTTCCGAATTGTTTTTGGAGCCGAATGGCTAAGATTGTTCACTATGCATTTATTCTTCAGGAGTCCCGGCCCCCGTCGTTTCTGTCCATATCATCAAAACCTTTGGGAAAAGCACTCTGTTGGTTGGCTGGGAGAGACCTGCACTGGATGAATTAGGATGTAGCAACGGGACGTTCGTAACAGGATATAAGGTATGTACCTGCTGTTGTTACAGAGAGATTGTTTGCAATTAGATCTACTTCTAGGAACTTTGCCTGACCCACAACCCAGTGAAATGAAAACAGTTAGGTTTAAGGTGGTTTGGCCAATTTAATTCATTGTGGACCAGTAGAAAAGAGTCCCTTGGACTGCAAGGATATCAAATCAGTCAATCCTAAAAGAAACCAACCCTGACTGTTCCCTGGAAGGCCAGAGACTGAAGCTGAAGCTGAAATGCTTTGGCCACCAAATGAGAAGGGAGCACTCCCTGGAGAAGACCCTGATGCTGGGAAAGACTGAAGGTCAAAGAAGAAGATTCTTCTGAATTATGGTGCTGGAGAAGACTCTTGAGAGTCCCTTGGACTGCCAGGAGATCAAATCAGTCAATCCTAAAGGAAATCAACCCTGACTGTTCCCTGGAAGGCCAGATAATGAAACTGAAGCTCAAATACTTTGGCCACCAAATGAGAAGGGAGCACTCACTGGAGAAGAAGACCCTGATGCTGGGAAAGATTGAAGGTCAAAGAAGACGGGGACGGCAAAGGATGAGATGGTTAGACAGTGTCATAGATGCAACGAACATGAAGTTGAGCCAACTTCAGAGGACGGCGGAAGACTGGAAGGCCTGGCGTGATCTAGTCCATGGGGTCGCGAAGAGTCGGACTCGACTGTGCGACTGAACAACAACAACAGAAAAGAGCAAAAGCCCAGCAGCACCTTAAGGACTAACAAAGTTTGTGGCAGGGGGTGAGCTTTTGTGAGTCACTACTCAGTTCTTCAGATATAGCTGTAATATGAGTCCATCTGTCCTTCTATCTTGGAGAGTGGAGTGGTTTCAGATACCAAATTACATTAATAGGCAAATGACAACAGCAGGTGTGATTGGATTAGCCATGATATGCAGAGGGGTAGTAGGTAGGCATGGAGAAATCAGCATTGGTAATGAGACAGGAAACCTAGGTCTCAATTAAGTCCAGGAGGATTAATTCCAGGCATTGTCTTGGACTTAATTGAGACCTTGCTTTCCTGTCCCATTACCAATGCTGATTTCTCCAGTCCACTACCCCTCTGCATATCATGCCTAATCCAATCATGCCCGCTATTGTCATTCACCTGCTATTGTCATTGGCCTGCTAATGTCATTTGACATCTGAAATCACAACACTCTCCAAGATAGTGGACAGGTGGACTCACATTCTAGCTGTATCTGAAGTTTTGTTAGTCTTTCAGATGCTACTACAAATTCAAAGAAGTGAGCCATGACTCACAAAAGCTCCTCCCCGGCTGCCACAAATTTGGTTAGTCTTTCAGGTGCTCCTGGACTCTTGCTCTTTTCTCCTGCTACAGACAAACACAGGCACCCATCTTGGTCTATCACGGACCAGATCAGCTCAAGAGGGTCCAATCTGTAAATTCATAAGAACCAACCGAAAGCTGGTTCCACATGGGGATTTCCCCTGTGTGGATCATGGGAATTTTCCACCTGTAATGGGAACATCCACATGAGTTTCCGAGGCCAGTCTGGTGTCATGGTTAAGCGCGTAGTGGACTCTACTCTGGGAGAACCGGGTTTGATTCCCCCACTCCTCCACATGCAACCAGCTGGGTGACCTTGGGTCAGTCACAAGTTCTCTCAGAGCTGTTCTCTCAGGAGCAGATCTCAAAGAGCTCTCTCAGCCCCACCTCCCTCACAGGATGTCTGTTGTGGGGAGGGGGAGGGAAAGGAGTTTGTAAGCCACTCTGAGACTCCAAGTGAAGGGCGGGGTATACATCCAATCTCCTCCTCCTCCTCCTTCTTCCTCCTCCTCCTCCAAATAATTCCCACCTTTTCCCATCACCTGTTTGCTCCTGCCCTGGGGGGGAGGCACATTATTGTGCCGGGTTTGGAAGCAGCCAAAAACATATGAAGTAGCAAATCCAGAGTGCCGTGGTACTTTAAAGACAAGTGCATTTATTGGGGCATTTTGTGGACTCCGTGAGATGCCTCTGCGAGGTCCTGCCAGGTATTTTTGGAATCTGAAGGCGGTGGTCCAGAACATATGAAGGAGTAAAGCGCCGTAAATTTGTATTGTAAGTTTGTTATTGGATTTTATTGTTTTATACTATGCATTTTATTGTTATAATCTTGGCACATTGTGCCCTTGCCAGCCGCCTTGAGCCTTCGGGGTCGGGCGGGATATAAATCCAAGGATAAATAAATAACTAAATGTCAGTGGGCTTTACTTGTAAGTAAACAAAAAAGAGGAAAACACAGAAGCAGTATGGATTGGGGGCAAAACAAGAGCACGAGTTCAACCTGCTCGGGGAGTGGGTGGGAGGGGGAAGCCTCCTTCTTGTGATTCCTTCTAACCCCAAAGAGAGCCAGTTTGGTGTAGTGGTTAGGAGCGCGGACTCTAATCTGGGAGAACCGGGTTTGGTTCCCCGCTCCTCCACATGCAGCTGCTGGTGTGACCTTGGGTCAGTCACAAGATCTCTCAGAGCTGTCCTCTCAGGAGCAGTCCCCGAAAGCAGCAGAACAAAGTTTGATTCCAGTGGCACCTTTAAGACCAACAAAGTTTTATTCCAAGTGTCAGCTTACGCACTGTTGGTCTTAAAGGTGCCACTGGACTCACTTTGTTCTGCTCTGACTTAACCACGTTTCTTATCCTACTGTTTTTATTTTAATTTAATAAAATCTGGTCGATCTCTCCTCCTTCAATCCCTTTAACCCCCTTTTCAAGCTGTATCTTCCTGTGGCCATCACTTCGTGCTCTGGCAGCGAATTCCGCATTTTAATCACTCTCTGTGTAACAGAATATTTCTTTTTGTCTGCCCTGAACCTACTGCCCATTGGCTTCATTGGATGCCCTCCAGTTCTAGAATAGTGGGGGGAGGAGGGAAATTGGTCCTTGCCCGCTCTCTCCACCCCTGGCATCACTTTATAAACCTCTCTCATGTTCCCCCTCAGTAATCTCTTCAGCTTTTCCTCACAGAGAATCCAAAGGTTATTCATACAGGAAACAGAAATAGTTAAAATTAAAATGTCTAGAGGAAACAGACAAGAATGTTGGTGGGCGTGTCCCAAGATTAGATTGTTCTGGACCAAAGTGATAAAAGAAATAAAAGAAAGTACTGGCCAGGAATTACCAAACTCACCTGAGTCCGTCCTCCTACATTACTGGCCTGGCCTAGAGCTATCAAAACAAAATACAGAACTTGTATCCCTATTTCTTTTTTTCTTTTTTAAAATTCTTTTTATTAATTTTCTACAATAAACAGATTTCAAAAACTTTGCACACAAAATGTCATGTGGAGTTGTGGATATAGCTTTCATATATGAACAATAACGACACGGAAAAACAAGTTAACATCTACAGTAGGCAGTTTAACAAGTGTTTTGAGTATCGAGACCAAAGTAAATAAGCAATTCTCCTGTTCATTCAGAACCAATTTGCACCTTAACGCTACCAGGCATTGTGATTTCTGTGCTGTGATGACAGCTGTTGGTGTAGTATAGATAGATATGCAGGGCTCAGTCTCCAGACCCCTGATCATCCTCATCGCTCTCTTCATTCTGCACCCTCTCGATTTTGCCCACATCCTTTCTGAAGGGAGGCCTCCAGAACTGCACACAGGACTCCAGGTGCGGCCCGACCAAGGCGGTCTACAGAGGGGCTACGACCTCCTGCGATTTCAATGCCATGGCCCTTCTGATACAACCCAAGACTGGATTTGCCTTTTTTGCCGCCGCATCACACTGACTGCTAATATTCAGTTTACAGTCCACCCTTACCTTACCTACAAGCACTTCCGATCGTTTCCCCCCTTTCATACTTTAGCAGCATTCTTTACCCTCCTGTTACCTCCCATTTCGAAACATGACATTTTCTACCCAACGTTTGTTTTCATTTCTTGATGCTCCAAAAAAAATCAGCCTCGGGATGGGAGTAGACTGAGGATGGCTGGTAATCTTCCCTTTGCAAGCAAGGAATGGTGTCGGGGGTGGGGGACAGCCCCCAGCAAGCAAGTCAGTGACTAAGCGTAAAGGTGGAGCAAGGTCCCAGTCAGTTCAGCAGCACTGGTACATAACAGTTGGGCCATGCTGGCTTTTGAAAATGAAAATGGGGGAGGCAGTAGCTGCATGCGAAGGAATTGCACTCCAGGACTTCTGGTTTCTGCTCCAGCTTTCCCTGTTTTTCCCCCCCCCCCCCCCAGTTTGGTGTAGTGGTTAAGAGCGGTGGACTGTAATCTGGGGTAACTGGGTGTGATTTCCCCACTCCTCCACATGCAGCTGCTGGTGTGACCTTGGGTCAGTAAAATTTCTTTCAGAGCTGTTCTCTCAGGGGCAGTTTCTGGAAAGAGCTCTCTCAGCCCCACCTACCTCACACAGGGTGTCTGTTGAGGGGAGGGGAACAGAGATTGTAAACCGCCGTGAGACTCTGAGTAAAGGGCAGGGTATAAATACAATTTCTTCGGAGGGGAACAGAGATTGTAAACCGCCGTGAGACTCTGAGTAAAGGGCAGGGTATAAATACAATTTCTTCTTCTTCTTCTTCTTCTTCTTCTTCTTCTTCTTTCTCTCTGCCTTATGTGCTAGGGCTGCTCTTTCGGTGGACAGGATACAACACCGCGCTTTCCCCCAAAGCTTCTCTGGCAGCTTTTCGAGCAAGCCCTGGATACAGATTACCAGCTTGTGCCAGGTCTCTATCAGCAAGCCTCGGGGGGGGGGACTCCAGCAGCCGGCTCCTGTTGTGATACCCCCGTGATGGGCCAAGGGGATCATTTTCTTCCAAGATAAGCCCTGACGTGGGCCAGCTTCAGCTCTGCAAGCGCCGAGAAGAGAGCAGGAACTGGAAATATCGTCGCTGTCTCCTGCCTGGTTGTTCTAGGGCAGGGTAGGAGATATTCCGCAGAGATGCTGCTGTGTAAACACGCAGCACACCCAAGAGACATTTCCTCTGCAGCATGTCACGTGAGTTGTAGTCGTAGTAGATAACTCGTAGTAGATAACTTGTAGTAGATTACTCAATGGAACTCAATGAAAATGTCAAGACAGTGTGTGATTGCAATAAAGAAGAGCCGGTTTGGTGTAGTCGTTAAGTGTGCGGACTCTAATCTGGGAGAACTGGGTTTGATTCCCCACTCCTCCACTTGCATCTGGCTGGATGACCTTGGGCATCCAGAGATGGTACACAATTTGTTCCTCCACTCTTTTATCTTTGAAACTGTCGGCAGAGTAATTAACAGTGTGCAACCTGATTAAAGAGTAGGTAAATGTTTATTTAGGTACTTGATAAGAAAGAGGAGATATAGAGATAGGTTCCTAACTACATCTCTAGCTGAGAGGGAGAGAGAGAGACTGAGGCTGCCATCACACACATTCAATAATCCACTTTCAGTCTACTTTCAATGCACTTTCCAACTGTTTGGGGTTTTTTACTGTATCCAGTTGAAAAGTGCATTGAAAGTGGATTATTGAGTGTGTGTGATCGCAACCTGAGTGTGGCACTTCCGAGAAGAAAGGGGAAATTGCCCTGAGAATAGCAATCTGGAGACAGACAAGGAATCTGGAGACAGACAAGGGTTCTTTAGCTTGGAGAAACGACGACTGAGGGGTGACATGATTGAGGTTTATAAGATTATGCATGGGAAAGAGCAGGTAGAGAAAGAGGTACTTTTCTCCCTTTCTCACAATACAAGAACTCGTGGGCACTCCATGAAATTGCTGAGCGGTCTGGTTAGAACGAGTAAAAGGAAGTACTTCTTCACCCAAAGAGGGATGAACACATGGAACTCACTGCCACAGGAGGGGGTGGTGGCTAACAAGCATGGACGGCTTCAAGAGGGAATTGGATAAGCATATGAAGCAGAGGTCCATCGGGGGCTCTTAGCCACAAGGTATTGATAGGAACTCTCAGTCTGGGGCAAGGGATGCTCTGTATCCTTGGTGCTTGGGAATGCGGAGAATTGCTCTGTGCCACAAGGACTGCAGAAATCTGGGTAAGAAAAATGAGGAGCACGCATACCAGATGGGAGGTACACTTGTGGGTAGCAGTGCGTGTGACTAAGATCTTGGGGGAAGCTAAATATGAGCAGTAAGCATGGTGCTGCGGCAAAAGAAGTTAACACAGTCATGGGGGGGGCAACAGATCCAAATCACAAGATGTCCTAGTCCCGCTGTACAGTTTGGTGTAGTGGTTAAGTGCGTGGGCTCTAATCTGGGAGAACCAGGTTTGATTCCCCACTCCTCCACTTGCACCTGCTGATGTGACCTTGGGTCTGTCACAAGCT
>NW_015171652.1:42888-44592 GCF_001447785.1 Gekko japonicus
GGGGCCTGGAGACCAAGCCCTTTGAGGAAAGGCTGAGGGACTTGGGAATGTTCAGTCTGGAGAAGAGGAGATTGAGGGGGGACATGATTGCTCTCTCAAAGTATTTGAAGGGCTGTCAGAGGAGGATAGGGAGCTGTTCCTGTTGGCAGCAGAGGACAGGACTCGCAATAATGGGTTTAAATTAAGGGCGGGAAGGTGGCGGCTGGGTCTTAGGAAGAACATTTTGACAGTCAGAGTTGTGCAACGGTGGACTCAGCTGCCTGGGGAGGGGGTGAGCCCCCCCTCCCTGGCAGTCTTCAAGCAGCGGCTGGACAAACACTTTGTCAGCGATGCTCTAGGCTGATCCTGCATTGATCAGGGGGTTGGAGTGGATGGCCTCTAGGGACCCTTCCAGCTCTGTGATTCTGTGAAAAGAGAATGCTTCCGCAGACTGCCTTTATTCGAAGATGGAGATCTTTTATTGTATATTAGAAAAGGCAAAAAATAGAGGAGAATGTTAAATTGGAAACACTGTCATGTATATAGAGAGTTGGGTCAATATACCAATATTAGCTTTTTTTGGTACTGGGTAGCACTCTCTCCTTTTTGTATTTAAAAATAAAATGTTTTTAAAACCCCACAGCCCCCAGAGGGTTTCACACCAGGACCGGGTTTGTTTCTTTGCACCACACATCCAATGCTCCCTCTAAACGGTGGAGTCTTGTGAGCATAAATTCTACTTTGTGAGTTGCCGGCATTAGAGTTGTGAGCGAGCGATTGGGCTGCTGCATAAATCAGTTTGCTCTGGAGCCCTCCTTCCCGAGCGAAGACAAAAATGTGTGAGCCGGAGGCTGGAAAACTGAGCTAGCTCACACTAACTCAGCTTAGAGGGAACACCGCCAAGCTGTGGAGTCTTGTGAGCAAAAATTCTACCTTGTGAGCTTCTGGCATTAGAGTTGTGAGTGAGCGATTGGGCTACTGCATAGCTTCATTTGCTCTGGAGCCCTCCTTTCTGAGCTGAGACAAAAATGTGTGAGCTGGAGGCTGAAAAACTGAGCTAGCTCACACTGACTCAGCTTAGAGGGAACACTGCTAAGCTGTGGAGTCTTGTGAGCAAAAATTCTACCTAGTGAGCTTCCTGGCATTAGAGTTGTGAGCGAGGGGTTTGGCTGCTGCATGAATTAGTTTGCTCTGGAGCCATCCTAGGTCCTGAGGGAGCCATCCGAGGTCCTGAGCTGAGACAAAAAAGTTTGAGCTGTAGGCTGAAAAACTGAGCTGGCTCACACTGACTCAGCTTAGAGGGAACACCGCCAAGCTGCGGAGTCTTGTGAGCAAAAATGCTACCTCGTGAGCTCCTGGCATTAGAGTTGTGAGCGAGCGATTGGGCTGCTGCATCAATTAGTTTGCTCTGGAGCCATCCTGGGTCCTGAGCAGAGACAAAAATGTGTGAGCCGGAGGCTGGAAAACTGAGCTGGCTCACACTAACTCAGCTTAGAGGGAACACTGCTAAGCTGTGGGCTCTTGTGAGCAAAAATTCAACCTTGTGAGCTCCTGGCATTAGAGTTGTGAGCGAGGGATTGGGCTGCTGCATCAATGAGTTTGCTCTGGAGCCCTCCTTTCTGAGCAAAGCCAAAAACGTGCGAGCCGGAGGCTAGAAAACGGTGAGCTCGCTCACACCGACTGAGCTTAGAGGGAACACTGCAAATGCATCCAAGAAATGCGGGC
>NW_015171652.1:44839-45914 GCF_001447785.1 Gekko japonicus
AGGTACCCGGGGGCGCGACCCCGCCGCGCTGGCCCCAGCGCCTGCCCCGAAGGGCCGCCTCTCCCGGGGCGGCCCGGTGACGAGCAGGGTGCCCCCCCCCGCCGCCGCGCTGCCCGAGCCCTACCGTTGCCAGCCTCCAGGGGGCACCTGGGCCTCTCCCGGAATGGCCTCTCCGCGCCCTGGAGGACACGTGGCTGCTTGGAGGGCGGGGGCTCCGTGGCCTTGTGCCTAGGGTTGCCAGATCTGGGTTGGGAAATACCTGGAGACTTTGGGGGTGGAGCCGGGAGAGGGAGGGGTTTGAGGAGGGGAGGGGCCTCCGCATGGTACAATGCCACGGAGTCCACCCTCCAAAGCAGCCGGTTTCTCCAGGGGAGCTGATCTCTGTCAGCTGGAGAACAGTTGTAAAAGCGGGAGATCTCCAGGCCCCACCTGGGGATTGGCAGCCCTACTTGTGCCCCCCTAGTGAGAGGTCCCTGCCCCACCGGCTCCACCCCCAAATCTCCAGGAACTTCCCAGCCCAGAACTGGCAACATCGCTGGGCCCAAAGAGCTGGACTCTGGCCCCAGCTGGCAGGCGGCGTGGGCCCGGGAAAAGAGGGGTGTGCCTGGCTGAGGGGGGGTGGCCACCAGAACACCTGAACCTGGCCCTGAAGTGGAGAGGGTCTCTGTCCCCCTCTGCCAATCTAGGAAGAAGGTGCCCCCAACCCCCAGATCAAGACCAGGCCCCGGCATTGGGGGGCGGGGTCTGAGCAAGCCCCATATGTGCCCCCCCCAGTTTCGTGCCTTGTTATCCACCACTTCCACACATGAGAAATACTGCACTTTGCAACTGGACTTAACTGTGTGAATCTCCCAGGGGTCATTTCCTGCAGGAGCACACAGGAGGGGGGGTAAAGGGCCCAGGGGGCGGGGGCACATGCAACAAGCCCCGCCCCCTGCTCCCAGCAGCCCTCAGTTGAGCCATGAGGAGCAAGAAGCAGCCAGATACGTTGCAGAGGGGCCCCCCCCGCCTGCCTTCAGGTACAAGCTCTCCCTCCTCTGTGAGGGCAGATCTGCACGTTCCCCCCCCAGCACAG
>NW_015171652.1:46033-48176 GCF_001447785.1 Gekko japonicus
TTCACGAGCCCCACCCCCCCCAAGACAATCTCAGTGGCACCTTTAAGACCAGGTTTTATTCAGACACAAGCTCTCCCTCCTCTGCGAGGACAGATCTGCGCGTTCCCCCCCCCCACAGCTAGCAATCAGAAACAGTCCAGTGGCACCATTAAGACCCAAGTTTTATTCAGGTCCAAGCTCTCCCTCCGCTGTGAGGACAGATCTGCACGTTCTCCCCCCCACCCCCAATAGCTAGCAATCCAAAACAGTCCGGTGGAGCCTGAGCGGTGGGTGTTGTCCTCTGACACACTTCCGGTGAGGTCAGGGGGCGTGGCATATGCAAATGAGTTGTGCTAATGAGCTCCTGCCCCTCTTTTTCTACGAAATGACCCCTGGAAACGCCCAAGTCCACTTGCAAACAATCGCTAAAGTGCATTGGAAGTGGATTATTCGCCGTGTGTGAAAGCACAATCGCGCACTAACAACGCACTCCGTTCCAGTGGGTCAGCGGCGTTGGTCTGTATCAGTAGAACAAATTTAGAGTCTGTTGGGGCACCTTTAAGACCAACAAAGGTTTATTCAAGGTGTGAGCTTTTGTGTGCAAGGCACGATTTGTCAATTGGAAAGGAAACTAGATTTCAAACGTGTAGACGCACAGCCTGAACAGCAAATCAACATGTAACGTGACGCAGATTCCTTAAGATATTCAGAGTGAGACTAAATAACAAGCTAAGGTTA
The DNA here is from genome assembly GCF_001447785.1 of Gekko japonicus. Classification (NCBI taxonomy): domain Eukaryota; kingdom Metazoa; phylum Chordata; class Lepidosauria; order Squamata; family Gekkonidae; genus Gekko; species Gekko japonicus. The sequence continues at coordinate 46,751 of NW_015171652.1, forward strand.
TAAGGCCAACCGTTGTTTTGATTTTATTAAAGGGGGGGTGGAAGGACAGCAAGGTAATACATCTGTCGAAATAGGGGATAAACGTGAAAAGGCCTCTTTTCTAATTGTGGGAGGTAAACCGAGACTCAGCATTCGTCTCCTCTCAGGCAGGGAGTTAACTTAAAGCTCATACCTTGAACAAACCTTTGTTGGTCTTAAAGGTGCCCCACTGCAATGTTCCCTCTAAGCTATGGAGTCCTGTGAGCAAAAATTCTACTTTGTGAGCTCCTGGCATGAAAGTTGTGAGCGAGCGATTTGGCTACTGCATAAATTAGTTTGCTCTGGAGCCCTCCTTCCTGAGCCAAGGCAAAAATGTGTGAGCCAGAGGCTAAAGAACTGGGAGCTAGCTCACACTAACTCAGCTTAGAGGGAACACTGCCCCACTGGTCTCTAAATCTGTTCTAACGCACTCAGTTGTAAGCACGGTTGCCTCTTTTGTGGTGACCAGAGCCGGGCTGGCCGGCGGGGAGGGGGTGGCTTGGCCCGGCCCGGCCCACCTTGGGAATGAATGGCCTCCTCTCCTCTGACCCGTTGCCTCCGCAGGTCTCCCTCCCAATGGCCCTGAGAACCTCAGCCGCCCGGAGGCTGCTCCAGTGCAGCCGCACCTGCATGCCAGGCTCCTGGGATGCCCGGGCACGGAGCACCAGCGCACCTGCTCCCAAAGGTCTGTGGACAACGTTTGCTAAATGGGTGTGTGTGTCTGAATGGAGTGTCTCTGTAAGAGAGATGGGGTGTGTGTGTGTGTAAAACAAAAAAGAAGAAATTAGTTGTTGCAGATTTTCCGGGTTGTGTGGCCGTGGTCTTGGCATTGTAGGACCTGACGTTTCGCCAGCAGCTGTGACTGGCATCCTCAGAGGTATGACACAGAGAGATGGAGCACTCTCTGTGTCAAGGTGAGAAGAAAACTGGTAGGCAGGTAATTTATATCTACTCAGGAAGGTGGGGTAGGGCTGAGTCATTATCTTGTAGGCTGTGAAAACATGCTAATAGAGGAGCTTTCCTGAGGAGGTTCTTTTGCATATGGATGGACTGTTGAAATTCTAATCTATATATCTAATAGCCAAGTTGCCCCCACACATCGGGGGCACTTGGGGGGCAGAGAGATTTTCCTGTACACTTGGAGCAGTCCCCAGGTGTGCAGAAAAATCTAAAAAGTTGAAAAAAATATATGGGGGATATTTACATCCCCCCCAAAGTAAAAGCATTCCTTGAGCATGCGCAGAAAACGCTCTGGCCGTTGGGGGGGGAGGCTCGGAGGGCCCGCGTGGCTCGCCGTCAGTGTGGGGGAGAAGGATTGGTGGGCCCGGCGGCTGGGAGCCGTGCGGGTCTCACCGTCGGTGCTGGGTGGGTTGGGGGGGGAAGGATTGGTGGGCCCGGGCATCTCCGT